>NW_027210487.1:0-50000 GCF_027789765.1 Dendropsophus ebraccatus
GATTTTCTATGGGAATTGCAGAAATGACTTCTAAGCCTCAAAATAATGACTTTTTTTCCTAAGGTGGTAGGAATGAAACTCAGTGCGGGCTGGATGGGGTCCCCCCTGGGCACCGCAGACCTAAGCTTGTTTAACTCCTACCTCTTAAAGGGACCGAGAAAAAATGACCTTTTCTGCACTCCAATGTAAGTCAATGGGGCGATTTTTTGGCTATGTGCTAGAAATGAAATTCAGTGCGGATTGGATGACAGGCACCCTAGGCACCCAGGATCGGCTTTAGTTTCACGTGTATCTCTTAAGCCGGCAGAGAAAACCCACCTGATATGCGCTCCACACAATTGAATAGAGACGCCGTTGATTTTCTATGGGAATTGCAGAAATGACTTCTAAGCCTCAAAATAATGACTTTTTTTCCTAAGGTGGTAGGAATGAAACTCAGTGCGGGCTGGATGGGGTCCCCCTGGGCACCGCAGACCTAAGCTTGTTTAACTCCTACCTCTTAAAGGGACGAGAAAAAATGACCTTTTCTGCACTCCAATGTAAGTCAATGGGGCGATTTTTTGGCTATGTGCTAGAAATGAAATTCAGTGCGGATTGGATGACAGGCACCCTAGGCACCCAGGATCGGCTTTAGTTTCACGTGTATCTCTTAAGCCGGCAGAGAAAACCCCTGATATGCGCTCCACACAATTGAATAGAGACGCCGTTGATTTTCTATGGGAATTGCAGAAATGACTTCTAAGCCTCAAAATAATGACTTTTTTTCCTAAGGTGGTAGGAATGAAACTCAGTGCGGGCTGGATGGGGTCCCCCCTGGGCACCGCAGACCTAAGCTTGTTTAACTCCTACCTCTTAAAGGGACCGAGAAAAAATGACCTTTTCTGCACTCCAATGTAAGTCAATGGGGCGATTTTTTGGCTATGTGCTAGAAATGAAATTCAGTGCGGATTGGATGACAGGCACCCTAGGCACCCAGGATCGGCTTTAGTTTCACGTGTATCTCTTAAGCCGGCAGAGAAAACCCACCTGATATGCGCTCCACACAATTGAATAGAGACGCCGTTGATTTTCTATGGGAATTGCAGAAATGACTTCTAAGCCTCAAAATAATGACTTTTTTTCCTAAGGTGGTAGGAATGAAACTCAGTGCGGGCTGGATGGGGTCCCCCTGGGCACCGCAGACCTAAGCTTGTTTAACTCCTACCTCTTAAAGGGACCGAGAAAAATGACCTTTTCTGCACTCCAATGTAAGTCAATGGGGCGATTTTTTGGCTATGTGCTAGAAATGAAATTCAGTGCGGATTGGATGACAGGCACCCTAGGCACCCAGGATCGGCTTTAGTTTCACGTGTATCTCTTAAGCCGGCAGAGAAAACCCACCTGATATGCGCTCCACACAATTGAATAGAGACGCCGTTGATTTTCTATGGGAATTGCAGAAATGACTTCTAAGCCTCAAATAATGACTTTTTTTCCTAAGGTGGTAGGAATGAAACTCAGTGCGGGCTGGATGGGGTCCCCCCTGGGCACCGCAGACCTAAGCTTGTTTAACTCCTACCTCTTAAAGGGACCGAGAAAAAATGACCTTTTCTGCACTCCAATGTAAGTCAATGGGGCGATTTTTGGCTATGTGCTAGAAATGAAATTCAGTGCGGATTGGATGACAGGCACCCTAGGCACCCAGGATCGGCTTTAGTTTCACGTGTATCTCTTAAGCCGGCAGAGAAACCCACCTGATATGCGCTCCACACAATTGAATAGAGACGCCGTTGATTTTCTATGGGAATTGCAGAAATGACTTCTAAGCCTCAAATAATGACTTTTTTTCCTAAGGTGGTAGGAATGAAACTCAGTGCGGGCTGGATGGGGTCCCCCCTGGGCACCGCAGACCTAAGCTTGTTTAACTCCTACCTCTTAAAGGGACCGAGAAAAAATGACCTTTTCTGCACTCCAATGTAAGTCAATGGGGCGATTTTTTGGCTATGTGCTAGAAATGAAATTCAGTGCGGATTGGATGACAGGCACCCTAGGCACCCAGGATCGGCTTTAGTTTCACGTGTATCTCTTAAGCCGGCAGAGAAAACCCACCTGATATGCGCTCCACACAATTGAATAGAGACGCCGTTGATTTTCTATGGGAATTGCAGAAATGACTTCTAAGCCTCAAAATAATGACTTTTTTTCCTAAGGTGGTAGGAATGAAACTCAGTGCGGGCTGGATGGGGTCCCCCCTGGGCACCGCAGACCTAAGCTTGTTTAACTCCTACCTCTTAAAGGGACCGAGAAAAAATGACCTTTTCTGCACTCCAATGTAAGTCAATGGGGCGATTTTTTGGCTATGTGCTAGAAATGAAATTCAGTGCGGATTGGATGACAGGCACCCTAGGCACCCAGGATCGGCTTTAGTTTCACGTGTATCTCTTAAGCCGGCAGAGAAAACCCACCTGATATGCGCTCCACACAATTGAATAGAGACGCCGTTGATTTTCTATGGGAATTGCAGAAATGACTTCTAAGCCTCAAAATAATGACTTTTTTTCCTAAGGTGGTAGGAATGAAACTCAGTGCGGGCTGGATGGGGTCCCCCCTGGGCACCGCAGACCTAAGCTTGTTTAACTCCTACCTCTTAAAGGGACCGAGAAAAAATGACCTTTTCTGCACTCCAATGTAAGTCAATGGGGCGATTTTTTGGCTATGTGCTAGAAATGAAATTCAGTGCGGATTGGATGACAGGCACCCTAGGCACCCAGGATCGGCTTTAGTTTCACGTGTATCTCTTAAGCCGGCAGAGAAAACCCACCTGATATGCGCTCCACACAATTGAATAGAGACGCCGTTGATTTTCTATGGGAATTGCAGAAATGACTTCTAAGCCTCAAAATAATGACTTTTTTTCCTAAGGTGGTAGGAATGAAACTCAGTGCGGGCTGGATGGGGTCCCCCTGGGCACCGCAGACCTAAGCTTGTTTAACTCCTACCTCTTAAAGGGACCGAGAAAAAATGACCTTTTCTGCACTCCAATGTAAGTCAATGGGGCGATTTTTTGGCTATGTGCTAGAAATGAAATTCAGTGCGGATTGGATGACAGGCACCCTAGGCACCCAGGATCGGCTTTAGTTTCACGTGTATCTCTTAAGCCGGCAGAGAAAACCCACCTGATATGCGCTCCACACAATTGAATAGAGACGCCGTTGATTTTCTATGGGAATTGCAGAAATGACTTCTAAGCCTCAAAATAATGACTTTTTTTCCTAAGGTGGTAGGAATGAAACTCAGTGCGGGCTGGATGGGGTCCCCCCTGGGCACCGCAGACCTAAGCTTGTTTAACTCCTACCTCTTAAAGGGACCGAGAAAAAATGACCTTTTCTGCACTCCAATGTAAGTCAATGGGGCGATTTTTTGGCTATGTGCTAGAAATGAAATTCAGTGCGGATTGGATGACAGGCACCCTAGGCACCCAGGATCGGCTTTAGTTTCACGTGTATCTCTTAAGCCGGCAGAGAAAACCCACCTGATATGCGCTCCACACAATTGAATAGAGACGCCGTTGATTTTCTATGGGAATTGCAGAAATGACTTCTAAGCCTCAAAATAATGACTTTTTTTCCTAAGGTGGTAGGAATGAAACTCAGTGCGGGCTGGATGGGGTCCCCCCTGGGCACCGCAGACCTAAGCTTGTTTAACTCCTACCTCTTAAAGGGACCGAGAAAAAATGACCTTTTCTGCACTCCAATGTAAGTCAATGGGGCGATTTTTTGGCTATGTGCTAGAAATGAAATTCAGTGCGGATTGGATGACAGGCACCCTAGGCACCCAGGATCGGCTTTAGTTTCACGTGTATCTCTTAAGCCGGCAGAGAAAACCACCTGATATGCGCTCCACACAATTGAATAGAGACGCCGTTGATTTTCTATGGGAATTGCAGAAATGACTTCTAAGCCTCAAAATAATGACTTTTTTTCCTAAGGTGGTAGGAATGAAACTCAGTGCGGGCTGGATGGGGTCCCCCCTGGGCACCGCAGACCTAAGCTTGTTTAACTCCTACCTCTTAAAGGGACCGAGAAAAAATGACCTTTTCTGCACTCCAATGTAAGTCAATGGGGCGATTTTTTGGCTATGTGCTAGAAATGAAATTCAGTGCGGATTGGATGACAGGCACCCTAGGCACCCAGGATCGGCTTTAGTTTCACGTGTATCTCTTAAGCCGGCAGAGAAAACCCACCCGATATGCGCTCCACACAATTGAATCGCGACGCCGTTGATTTTCTATGGGAATTGCAGAAATGACTTCTAAGCCTCAAAATAATGACTTTTTTTCCTAAGGTGGTAGGAATGAAACTCAGTGCGGGCTGGATGGGGTCCCCCTGGGCACCGCAGACCTAAGCTTGTTTAACTCCTACCTCTTAAAGGGACCGAGAAAAAATGACCTTTTCTGCACTCCAATGTAAGTCAATGGGGCGATTTTTTGGCTATGTGCTAGAAATGAAATTCAGTGCGGATTGGATGACAGGCACCCTAGGCACCCAGGATCGGCTTTAGTTTCACGTGTATCTCTTAAGCCGGCAGAGAAAACCCACCTGATATGCGCTCCACACAATTGAATAGAGACGCCGTTGATTTTCTATGGGAATTGCAGAAATGACTTCTAAGCCTCAAAATAATGACTTTTTTTCCTAAGGTGGTAGGAATGAAACTCAGTGCGGGCTGGATGGGGTCCCCCCTGGGCACCGCAGACCTAAGCTTGTTTAACTCCTACCTCTTAAAGGGACCGAGAAAAAATGACCTTTTCTGCACTCCAATGTAAGTCAATGGGGCGATTTTTTGGCTATGTGCTAGAAATGAAATTCAGTGCGGATTGGATGACAGGCACCCTAGGCACCCAGGATCGGCTTTAGTTTCACGTGTATCTCTTAAGCCGGCAGAGAAAACCCACCTGATATGCGCTCCACACAATTGAATAGAGACGCCGTTGATTTTCTATGGGAATTGCAGAAATGACTTCTAAGCCTCAAAATAATGACTTTTTTTCCTAAGGTGGTAGGAATGAAACTCAGTGCGGGCTGGATGGGGTCCCCCCTGGGCACCGCAGACCTAAGCTTGTTTAACTCCTACCTCTTAAAGGGACCGAGAAAAAATGACCTTTTCTGCACTCCAATGTAAGTCAATGGGGCGATTTTTTGGCTATGTGCTAGAAATGAAATTCAGTGCGGATTGGATGACAGGCACCCTAGGCACCCAGGATCGGCTTTAGTTTCACGTGTATCTCTTAAGCCGGCAGAGAAAACCCACCTGATATGCGCTCCACACAATTGAATAGAGACGCCGTTGATTTTCTATGGGAATTGCAGAAATGACTTCTAAGCCTCAAAATAATGACTTTTTTTCCTAAGGTGGTAGGAATGAAACTCAGTGCGGGCTGGATGGGGTCCCCCCTGGGCACCGCAGACCTAAGCTTGTTTAACTCCTACCTCTTAAAGGGACCGAGAAAAAATGACCTTTTCTGCACTCCAATGTAAGTCAATGGGGCGATTTTTTGGCTATGTGCTAGAAATGAAATTCAGTGCGGATTGGATGACAGGCACCCTAGGCACCCAGGATCGGCTTTAGTTTCACGTGTATCTCTTAAGCCGGCAGAGAAAACCCACCTGATATGCGCTCCACACAATTGAATAGAGACGCCGTTGATTTTCTATGGGAATTGCAGAAATGACTTCTAAGCCTCAAAATAATGACTTTTTTTCCTAAGGTGGTAGGAATGAAACTCAGTGCGGGCTGGATGGGGTCCCCCCTGGGCACCGCAGACCTAAGCTTGTTTAACTCCTACCTCTTAAAGGGACCGAGAAAAAATGACCTTTTCTGCACTCCAATGTAAGTCAATGGGGCGATTTTTTGGCTATGTGCTAGAAATGAAATTCAGTGCGGATTGGATGACAGGCACCCTAGGCACCCAGGATCGGCTTTAGTTTCACGTGTATCTCTTAAGCCGGCAGAGAAAACCCACCTGATATGCGCTCCACACAATTGAATAGAGACGCCGTTGATTTTCTATGGGAATTGCAGAAATGACTTCTAAGCCTCAAAATAATGACTTTTTTTCCTAAGGTGGTAGGAATGAAACTCAGTGCGGGCTGGATGGGGTCCCCCCTGGGCACCGCAGACCTAAGCTTGTTTAACTCCTACCTCTTAAAGGGACCGAGAAAAAATGACCTTTTCTGCACTCCAATGTAAGTCAATGGGGCGATTTTTTGGCTATGTGCTAGAAATGAAATTCAGTGCGGATTGGATGACAGGCACCCTAGGCACCCAGGATCGGCTTTAGTTTCACGTGTATCTCTTAAGCCGGCAGAGAAAACCACCTGATATGCGCTCCACACAATTGAATAGAGACGCCGTTGATTTTCTATGGGAATTGCAGAAATGACTTCTAAGCCTCAAAATAATGACTTTTTTTCCTAAGGTGGTAGGAATGAAACTCAGTGCGGGCTGGATGGGGTCCCCCCTGGGCACCGCAGACCTAAGCTTGTTTAACTCCTACCTCTTAAAGGGACCGAGAAAAAATGACCTTTTCTGCACTCCAATGTAAGTCAATGGGGCGATTTTTTGGCTATGTGCTAGAAATGAAATTCAGTGCGGATTGGATGACAGGCACCCTAGGCACCCAGGATCGGCTTTAGTTTCACGTGTATCTCTTAAGCCGGCAGAGAAAACCCACCTGATATGCGCTCCACACAATTGAATAGAGACGCCGTTGATTTTCTATGGGAATTGCAGAAATGACTTCTAAGCCTCAAAATAATGACTTTTTTTCCTAAGGTGGTAGGAATGAAACTCAGTGCGGGCTGGATGGGGTCCCCCCTGGGCACCGCAGACCTAAGCTTGTTTAACTCCTACCTCTTAAAGGGACCGAGAAAAAATGACCTTTTCTGCACTCCAATGTAAGTCAATGGGGCGATTTTTTGGCTATGTGCTAGAAATGAAATTCAGTGCGGATTGGATGACAGGCACCCTAGGCACCCAGGATCGGCTTTAGTTTCACGTGTATCTCTTAAGCCGGCAGAGAAAACCCACCTGATATGCGCTCCACACAATTGAATAGAGACGCCGTTGATTTTCTATGGGAATTGCAGAAATGACTTCTAAGCCTCAAAATAATGACTTTTTTTCCTAAGGTGGTAGGAATGAAACTCAGTGCGGGCTGGATGGGGTCCCCCCTGGGCACCGCAGACCTAAGCTTGTTTAACTCCTACCTCTTAAAGGGACCGAGAAAAAATGACCTTTTCTGCACTCCAATGTAAGTCAATGGGGCGATTTTTTGGCTATGTGCTAGAAATGAAATTCAGTGCGGATTGGATGACAGGCACCCTAGGCACCCAGGATCGGCTTTAGTTTCACGTGTATCTCTTAAGCCGGCAGAGAAAACCCACCTGATATGCGCTCCACACAATTGAATAGAGACGCCGTTGATTTTCTATGGGAATTGCAGAAATGACTTCTAAGCCTCAAAATAATGACTTTTTTTCCTAAGGTGGTAGGAATGAAACTCAGTGCGGGCTGGATGGGGTCCCCCCTGGGCACCGCAGACCTAAGCTTGTTTAACTCCTACCTCTTAAAGGGACCGAGAAAAAATGACCTTTTCTGCACTCCAATGTAAGTCAATGGGGCGATTTTTTGGCTATGTGCTAGAAATGAAATTCAGTGCGGATTGGATGACAGGCACCCTAGGCACCCAGGATCGGCTTTAGTTTCACGTGTATCTCTTAAGCCGGCAGAGAAAACCCACCTGATATGCGCTCCACACAATTGAATAGAGACGCCGTTGATTTTCTATGGGAATTGCAGAAATGACTTCTAAGCCTCAAAATAATGACTTTTTTTCCTAAGGTGGTAGGAATGAAACTCAGTGCGGGCTGGATGGGGTCCCCCCTGGGCACCGCAGACCTAAGCTTGTTTAACTCCTACCTCTTAAAGGGACCGAGAAAAAATGACCTTTTCTGCACTCCAATGTAAGTCAATGGGGCGATTTTTTGGCTATGTGCTAGAAATGAAATTCAGTGCGGATTGGATGACAGGCACCCTAGGCACCCAGGATCGGCTTTAGTTTCACGTGTATCTCTTAAGCCGGCAGAGAAAACCCACCTGATATGCGCTCCACACAATTGAATAGAGACGCCGTTGATTTTCTATGGGAATTGCAGAAATGACTTCTAAGCCTCAAAATAATGACTTTTTTTCCTAAGGTGGTAGGAATGAAACTCAGTGCGGGCTGGATGGGGTCCCCCCTGGGCACCGCAGACCTAAGCTTGTTTAACTCCTACCTCTTAAAGGGACCGAGAAAAAATGACCTTTTCTGCACTCCAATGTAAGTCAATGGGGCGATTTTTTGGCTATGTGCTAGAAATGAAATTCAGTGCGGATTGGATGACAGGCACCCTAGGCACCCAGGATCGGCTTTAGTTTCACGTGTATCTCTTAAGCCGGCAGAGAAAACCCACCTGATATGCGCTCCACACAATTGAATAGAGACGCCGTTGATTTTCTATGGGAATTGCAGAAATGACTTCTAAGCCTCAAAATAATGACTTTTTTTCCTAAGGTGGTAGGAATGAAACTCAGTGCGGGCTGGATGGGGTCCCCCCTGGGCACCGCAGACCTAAGCTTGTTTAACTCCTACCTCTTAAAGGGACCGAGAAAAAATGACCTTTTCTGCACTCCAATGTAAGTCAATGGGGCGATTTTTTGGCTATGTGCTAGAAATGAAATTCAGTGCGGATTGGATGACAGGCACCCTAGGCACCCAGGATCGGCTTTAGTTTCACGTGTATCTCTTAAGCCGGCAGAGAAAACCCACCTGATATGCGCTCCACACAATTGAATAGAGACGCCGTTGATTTTCTATGGGAATTGCAGAAATGACTTCTAAGCCTCAAAATAATGACTTTTTTTCCTAAGGTGGTAGGAATGAAACTCAGTGCGGGCTGGATGGGGTCCCCCCTGGGCACCGCAGACCTAAGCTTGTTTAACTCCTACCTCTTAAAGGGACCGAGAAAAAATGACCTTTTCTGCACTCCAATGTAAGTCAATGGGGCGATTTTTTGGCTATGTGCTAGAAATGAAATTCAGTGCGGATTGGATGACAGGCACCCTAGGCACCCAGGATCGGCTTTAGTTTCACGTGTATCTCTTAAGCCGGCAGAGAAAACCCACCTGATATGCGCTCCACACAATTGAATAGAGACGCCGTTGATTTTCTATGGGAATTGCAGAAATGACTTCTAAGCCTCAAAATAATGACTTTTTTTCCTAAGGTGGTAGGAATGAAACTCAGTGCGGGCTGGATGGGGTCCCCCCTGGGCACCGCAGACCTAAGCTTGTTTAACTCCTACCTCTTAAAGGGACCGAGAAAAAATGACCTTTTCTGCACTCCAATGTAAGTCAATGGGGCGATTTTTTGGCTATGTGCTAGAAATGAAATTCAGTGCGGATTGGATGACAGGCACCCTAGGCACCCAGGATCGGCTTTAGTTTCACGTGTATCTCTTAAGCCGGCAGAGAAAACCCACCTGATATGCGCTCCACACAATTGAATAGAGACGCCGTTGATTTTCTATGGGAATTGCAGAAATGACTTCTAAGCCTCAAAATAATGACTTTTTTTCCTAAGGTGGTAGGAATGAAACTCAGTGCGGGCTGGATGGGGTCCCCCCTGGGCACCGCAGACCTAAGCTTGTTTAACTCCTACCTCTTAAAGGGACCGAGAAAAAATGACCTTTTCTGCACTCCAATGTAAGTCAATGGGGCGATTTTTTGGCTATGTGCTAGAAATGAAATTCAGTGCGGATTGGATGACAGGCACCCTAGGCACCCAGGATCGGCTTTAGTTTCACGTGTATCTCTTAAGCCGGCAGAGAAAACCCACCTGATATGCGCTCCACACAATTGAATAGAGACGCCGTTGATTTTCTATGGGAATTGCAGAAATGACTTCTAAGCCTCAAAATAATGACTTTTTTTCCTAAGGTGGTAGGAATGAAACTCAGTGCGGGCTGGATGGGGTCCCCCCTGGGCACCGCAGACCTAAGCTTGTTTAACTCCTACCTCTTAAAGGGACCGAGAAAAAATGACCTTTTCTGCACTCCAATGTAAGTCAATGGGGCGATTTTTTGGCTATGTGCTAGAAATGAAATTCAGTGCGGATTGGATGACAGGCACCCTAGGCACCCAGGATCGGCTTTAGTTTCACGTGTATCTCTTAAGCCGGCAGAGAAAACCCACCTGATATGCGCTCCACACAATTGAATAGAGACGCCGTTGATTTTCTATGGGAATTGCAGAAATGACTTCTAAGCCTCAAAATAATGACTTTTTTTCCTAAGGTGGTAGGAATGAAACTCAGTGCGGGCTGGATGGGGTCCCCCCTGGGCACCGCAGACCTAAGCTTGTTTAACTCCTACCTCTTAAAGGGACCGAGAAAAAATGACCTTTTCTGCACTCCAATGTAAGTCAATGGGGCGATTTTTTGGCTATGTGCTAGAAATGAAATTCAGTGCGGATTGGATGACAGGCACCCTAGGCACCCAGGATCGGCTTTAGTTTCACGTGTATCTCTTAAGCCGGCAGAGAAAACCCACCTGATATGCGCTCCACACAATTGAATAGAGACGCCGTTGATTTTCTATGGGAATTGCAGAAATGACTTCTAAGCCTCAAAATAATGACTTTTTTTCCTAAGGTGGTAGGAATGAAACTCAGTGCGGGCTGGATGGGGTCCCCCCTGGGCACCGCATACCTAAGCTTGTTTAACTCCTACCTCTTAAAGGGACCGAGAAAAAATGACCTTTTCTGCACTCCAATGTAAGTCAATGGGGCGATTTTTTGGCTATGTGCTAGAAATGAAATTCAGTGCGGATTGGATGACAGGCACCCTAGGCACCCAGGATCGGCTTTAGTTTCACGTGTATCTCTTAAGCCGGCAGAGAAAACCCACCTGATATGCGCTCCACACAATTGAATAGAGACGCCGTTGATTTTCTATGGGAATTGCAGAAATGACTTCTAAGCCTCAAAATAATGACTTTTTTTCCTAAGGTGGTAGGAATGAAACTCAGTGCGGGCTGGATGGGGTCCCCCCTGGGCACCGCAGACCTAAGCTTGTTTAACTCCTACCTCTTAAAGGGACCGAGAAAAAATGACCTTTTCTGCACTCCAATGTAAGTCAATGGGGCGATTTTTTGGCTATGTGCTAGAAATGAAATTCAGTGCGGATTGGATGACAGGCACCCTAGGCACCCAGGATCGGCTTTAGTTTCACGTGTATCTCTTAAGCCGGCAGAGAAAACCCACCTGATATGCGCTCCACACAATTGAATAGAGACGCCGTTGATTTTCTATGGGAATTGCAGAAATGACTTCTAAGCCTCAAAATAATGACTTTTTTTCCTAAGGTGGTAGGAATGAAACTCAGTGCGGGCTGGATGGGGTCCCCCCTGGGCACCGCAGACCTAAGCTTGTTTAACTCCTACCTCTTAAAGGGACCGAGAAAAAATGACCTTTTCTGCACTCCAATGTAAGTCAATGGGGCGATTTTTTGGCTATGTGCTAGAAATGAAATTCAGTGCGGATTGGATGACAGGCACCCTAGGCACCCAGGATCGGCTTTAGTTTCACGTGTATCTCTTAAGCCGGCAGAGAAAACCCACCTGATATGCGCTCCACACAATTGAATAGAGACGCCGTTGATTTTCTATGGGAATTGCAGAAATGACTTCTAAGCCTCAAAATAATGACTTTTTTTCCTAAGGTGGTAGGAATGAAACTCAGTGCGGGCTGGATGGGGTCCCCCCTGGGCACCGCAGACCTAAGCTTGTTTAACTCCTACCTCTTAAAGGGACCGAGAAAAAATGACCTTTTCTGCACTCCAATGTAAGTCAATGGGGCGATTTTTTGGCTATGTGCTAGAAATGAAATTCAGTGCGGATTGGATGACAGGCACCCTAGGCACCCAGGATCGGCTTTAGTTTCACGTGTATCTCTTAAGCCGGCAGAGAAAACCCACCTGATATGCGCTCCACACAATTGAATAGAGACGCCGTTGATTTTCTATGGGAATTGCAGAAATGACTTCTAAGCCTCAAAATAATGACTTTTTTTCCTAAGGTGGTAGGAATGAAACTCAGTGCGGGCTGGATGGGGTCCCCCCTGGGCACCGCAGACCTAAGCTTGTTTAACTCCTACCTCTTAAAGGGACCGAGAAAAAATGACCTTTTCTGCACTCCAATGTAAGTCAATGGGGCGATTTTTTGGCTATGTGCTAGAAATGAAATTCAGTGCGGATTGGATGACAGGCACCCTAGGCACCCAGGATCGGCTTTAGTTTCACGTGTATCTCTTAAGCCGGCAGAGAAAACCCACCTGATATGCGCTCCACACAATTGAATAGAGACGCCGTTGATTTTCTATGGGAATTGCAGAAATGACTTCTAAGCCTCAAAATAATGACTTTTTTTCCTAAGGTGGTAGGAATGAAACTCAGTGCGGGCTGGATGGGGTCCCCCCTGGGCACCGCAGACCTAAGCTTGTTTAACTCCTACCTCTTAAAGGGACCGAGAAAAAATGACCTTTTCTGCACTCCAATGTAAGTCAATGGGGCGATTTTTTGGCTATGTGCTAGAAATGAAATTCAGTGCGGATTGGATGACAGGCACCCTAGGCACCCAGGATCGGCTTTAGTTTCACGTGTATCTCTTAAGCCGGCAGAGAAAACCCACCTGATATGCGCTCCACACAATTGAATAGAGACGCCGTTGATTTTCTATGGGAATTGCAGAAATGACTTCTAAGCCTCAAAATAATGACTTTTTTTCCTAAGGTGGTAGGAATGAAACTCAGTGCGGGCTGGATGGGGTCCCCCCTGGGCACCGCAGACCTAAGCTTGTTTAACTCCTACCTCTTAAAGGGACCGAGAAAAAATGACCTTTTCTGCACTCCAATGTAAGTCAATGGGGCGATTTTTTGGCTATGTGCTAGAAATGAAATTCAGTGCGGATTGGATGACAGGCACCCTAGGCACCCAGGATCGGCTTTAGTTTCACGTGTATCTCTTAAGCCGGCAGAGAAAACCCACCTGATATGCGCTCCACACAATTGAATAGAGACGCCGTTGATTTTCTATGGGAATTGCAGAAATGACTTCTAAGCCTCAAAATAATGACTTTTTTTCCTAAGGTGGTAGGAATGAAACTCAGTGCGGGCTGGATGGGGTCCCCCCTGGGCACCGCAGACCTAAGCTTGTTTAACTCCTACCTCTTAAAGGGACCGAGAAAAAATGACCTTTTCTGCACTCCAATGTAAGTCAATGGGGCGATTTTTTGGCTATGTGCTAGAAATGAAATTCAGTGCGGATTGGATGACAGGCACCCTAGGCACCCAGGATCGGCTTTAGTTTCACGTGTATCTCTTAAGCCGGCAGAGAAAACCCACCTGATATGCGCTCCACACAATTGAATAGAGACGCCGTTGATTTTCTATGGGAATTGCAGAAATGACTTCTAAGCCTCAAAATAATGACTTTTTTTCCTAAGGTGGTAGGAATGAAACTCAGTGCGGGCTGGATGGGGTCCCCCCTGGGCACCGCAGACCTAAGCTTGTTTAACTCCTACCTCTTAAAGGGACCGAGAAAAAATGACCTTTTCTGCACTCCAATGTAAGTCAATGGGGCGATTTTTTGGCTATGTGCTAGAAATGAAATTCAGTGCGGATTGGATGACAGGCACCCTAGGCACCCAGGATCGGCTTTAGTTTCACGTGTATCTCTTAAGCCGGCAGAGAAAACCCACCTGATATGCGCTCCACACAATTGAATAGAGACGCCGTTGATTTTCTATGGGAATTGCAGAAATGACTTCTAAGCCTCAAAATAATGACTTTTTTTCCTAAGGTGGTAGGAATGAAACTCAGTGCGGGCTGGATGGGGTCCCCCCTGGGCACCGCAGACCTAAGCTTGTTTAACTCCTACCTCTTAAAGGGACCGAGAAAAAATGACCTTTTCTGCACTCCAATGTAAGTCAATGGGGCGATTTTTTGGCTATGTGCTAGAAATGAAATTCAGTGCGGATTGGATGACAGGCACCCTAGGCACCCAGGATCGGCTTTAGTTTCACGTGTATCTCTTAAGCCGGCAGAGAAAACCCACCTGATATGCGCTCCACACAATTGAATAGAGACGCCGTTGATTTTCTATGGGAATTGCAGAAATGACTTCTAAGCCTCAAAATAATGACTTTTTTTCCTAAGGTGGTAGGAATGAAACTCAGTGCGGGCTGGATGGGGTCCCCCCTGGGCACCGCAGACCTAAGCTTGTTTAACTCCTACCTCTTAAAGGGACCGAGAAAAAATGACCTTTTCTGCACTCCAATGTAAGTCAATGGGGCGATTTTTTGGCTATGTGCTAGAAATGAAATTCAGTGCGGATTGGATGACAGGCACCCTAGGCACCCAGGATCGGCTTTAGTTTCACGTGTATCTCTTAAGCCGGCAGAGAAAACCCACCTGATATGCGCTCCACACAATTGAATAGAGACGCCGTTGATTTTCTATGGGAATTGCAGAAATGACTTCTAAGCCTCAAAATAATGACTTTTTTTCCTAAGGTGGTAGGAATGAAACTCAGTGCGGGCTGGATGGGGTCCCCCCTGGGCACCGCAGACCTAAGCTTGTTTAACTCCTACCTCTTAAAGGGACCGAGAAAAAATGACCTTTTCTGCACTCCAATGTAAGTCAATGGGGCGATTTTTTGGCTATGTGCTAGAAATGAAATTCAGTGCGGATTGGATGACAGGCACCCTAGGCACCCAGGATCGGCTTTAGTTTCACGTGTATCTCTTAAGCCGGCAGAGAAAACCCACCTGATATGCGCTCCACACAATTGAATAGAGACGCCGTTGATTTTCTATGGGAATTGCAGAAATGACTTCTAAGCCTCAAAATAATGACTTTTTTTCCTAAGGTGGTAGGAATGAAACTCAGTGCGGGCTGGATGGGGTCCCCCCTGGGCACCGCAGACCTAAGCTTGTTTAACTCCTACCTCTTAAAGGGACCGAGAAAAAATGACCTTTTCTGCACTCCAATGTAAGTCAATGGGGCGATTTTTTGGCTATGTGCTAGAAATGAAATTCAGTGCGGATTGGATGACAGGCACCCTAGGCACCCAGGATCGGCTTTAGTTTCACGTGTATCTCTTAAGCCGGCAGAGAAAACCCACCTGATATGCGCTCCACACAATTGAATAGAGACGCCGTTGATTTTCTATGGGAATTGCAGAAATGACTTCTAAGCCTCAAAATAATGACTTTTTTTCCTAAGGTGGTAGGAATGAAACTCAGTGCGGGCTGGATGGGGTCCCCCCTGGGCACCGCAGACCTAAGCTTGTTTAACTCCTACCTCTTAAAGGGACCGAGAAAAAATGACCTTTTCTGCACTCCAATGTAAGTCAATGGGGCGATTTTTTGGCTATGTGCTAGAAATGAAATTCAGTGCGGATTGGATGACAGGCACCCTAGGCACCCAGGATCGGCTTTAGTTTCACGTGTATCTCTTAAGCCGGCAGAGAAAACCCACCTGATATGCGCTCCACACAATTGAATAGAGACGCCGTTGATTTTCTATGGGAATTGCAGAAATGACTTCTAAGCCTCAAAATAATGACTTTTTTTCCTAAGGTGGTAGGAATGAAACTCAGTGCGGGCTGGATGGGGTCCCCCCTGGGCACCGCAGACCTAAGCTTGTTTAACTCCTACCTCTTAAAGGGACCGAGAAAAAATGACCTTTTCTGCACTCCAATGTAAGTCAATGGGGCGATTTTTTGGCTATGTGCTAGAAATGAAATTCAGTGCGGATTGGATGACAGGCACCCTAGGCACCCAGGATCGGCTTTAGTTTCACGTGTATCTCTTAAGCCGGCAGAGAAAACCCACCTGATATGCGCTCCACACAATTGAATAGAGACGCCGTTGATTTTCTATGGGAATTGCAGAAATGACTTCTAAGCCTCAAAATAATGACTTTTTTTCCTAAGGTGGTAGGAATGAAACTCAGTGCGGGCTGGATGGGGTCCCCCCTGGGCACCGCAGACCTAAGCTTGTTTAACTCCTACCTCTTAAAGGGACCGAGAAAAAATGACCTTTTCTGCACTCCAATGTAAGTCAATGGGGCGATTTTTTGGCTATGTGCTAGAAATGAAATTCAGTGCGGATTGGATGACAGGCACCCTAGGCACCCAGGATCGGCTTTAGTTTCACGTGTATCTCTTAAGCCGGCAGAGAAAACCCACCTGATATGCGCTCCACACAATTGAATAGAGACGCCGTTGATTTTCTATGGGAATTGCAGAAATGACTTCTAAGCCTCAAAATAATGACTTTTTTTCCTAAGGTGGTAGGAATGAAACTCAGTGCGGGCTGGATGGGGTCCCCCCTGGGCACCGCAGACCTAAGCTTGTTTAACTCCTACCTCTTAAAGGGACCGAGAAAAAATGACCTTTTCTGCACTCCAATGTAAGTCAATGGGGCGATTTTTTGGCTATGTGCTAGAAATGAAATTCAGTGCGGATTGGATGACAGGCACCCTAGGCACCCAGGATCGGCTTTAGTTTCACGTGTATCTCTTAAGCCGGCAGAGAAAACCCACCTGATATGCGCTCCACACAATTGAATAGAGACGCCGTTGATTTTCTATGGGAATTGCAGAAATGACTTCTAAGCCTCAAAATAATGACTTTTTTTCCTAAGGTGGTAGGAATGAAACTCAGTGCGGGCTGGATGGGGTCCCCCCTGGGCACCGCAGACCTAAGCTTGTTTAACTCCTACCTCTTAAAGGGACCGAGAAAAAATGACCTTTTCTGCACTCCAATGTAAGTCAATGGGGCGATTTTTTGGCTATGTGCTAGAAATGAAATTCAGTGCGGATTGGATGACAGGCACCCTAGGCACCCAGGATCGGCTTTAGTTTCACGTGTATCTCTTAAGCCGGCAGAGAAAACCCACCTGATATGCGCTCCACACAATTGAATAGAGACGCCGTTGATTTTCTATGGGAATTGCAGAAATGACTTCTAAGCCTCAAAATAATGACTTTTTTTCCTAAGGTGGTAGGAATGAAACTCAGTGCGGGCTGGATGGGGTCCCCCCTGGGCACCGCAGACCTAAGCTTGTTTAACTCCTACCTCTTAAAGGGACCGAGAAAAAATGACCTTTTCTGCACTCCAATGTAAGTCAATGGGGCGATTTTTTGGCTATGTGCTAGAAATGAAATTCAGTGCGGATTGGATGACAGGCACCCTAGGCACCCAGGATCGGCTTTAGTTTCACGTGTATCTCTTAAGCCGGCAGAGAAAACCCACCTGATATGCGCTCCACACAATTGAATAGAGACGCCGTTGATTTTCTATGGGAATTGCAGAAATGACTTCTAAGCCTCAAAATAATGACTTTTTTTCCTAAGGTGGTAGGAATGAAACTCAGTGCGGGCTGGATGGGGTCCCCCCTGGGCACCGCAGACCTAAGCTTGTTTAACTCCTACCTCTTAAAGGGACCGAGAAAAAATGACCTTTTCTGCACTCCAATGTAAGTCAATGGGGCGATTTTTTGGCTATGTGCTAGAAATGAAATTCAGTGCGGATTGGATGACAGGCACCCTAGGCACCCAGGATCGGCTTTAGTTTCACGTGTATCTCTTAAGCCGGCAGAGAAAACCCACCTGATATGCGCTCCACACAATTGAATAGAGACGCCGTTGATTTTCTATGGGAATTGCAGAAATGACTTCTAAGCCTCAAAATAATGACTTTTTTTCCTAAGGTGGTAGGAATGAAACTCAGTGCGGGCTGGATGGGGTCCCCCCTGGGCACCGCAGACCTAAGCTTGTTTAACTCCTACCTCTTAAAGGGACCGAGAAAAAATGACCTTTTCTGCACTCCAATGTAAGTCAATGGGGCGATTTTTTGGCTATGTGCTAGAAATGAAATTCAGTGCGGATTGGATGACAGGCACCCTAGGCACCCAGGATCGGCTTTAGTTTCACGTGTATCTCTTAAGCCGGCAGAGAAAACCCACCTGATATGCGCTCCACACAATTGAATAGAGACGCCGTTGATTTTCTATGGGAATTGCAGAAATGACTTCTAAGCCTCAAAATAATGACTTTTTTTCCTAAGGTGGTAGGAATGAAACTCAGTGCGGGCTGGATGGGGTCCCCCCTGGGCACCGCAGACCTAAGCTTGTTTAACTCCTACCTCTTAAAGGGACCGAGAAAAAATGACCTTTTCTGCACTCCAATGTAAGTCAATGGGGCGATTTTTTGGCTATGTGCTAGAAATGAAATTCAGTGCGGATTGGATGACAGGCACCCTAGGCACCCAGGATCGGCTTTAGTTTCACGTGTATCTCTTAAGCCGGCAGAGAAAACCCACCTGATATGCGCTCCACACAATTGAATAGAGACGCCGTTGATTTTCTATGGGAATTGCAGAAATGACTTCTAAGCCTCAAAATAATGACTTTTTTTCCTAAGGTGGTAGGAATGAAACTCAGTGCGGGCTGGATGGGGTCCCCCCTGGGCACCGCAGACCTAAGCTTGTTTAACTCCTACCTCTTAAAGGGACCGAGAAAAAATGACCTTTTCTGCACTCCAATGTAAGTCAATGGGGCGATTTTTTGGCTATGTGCTAGAAATGAAATTCAGTGCGGATTGGATGACAGGCACCCTAGGCACCCAGGATCGGCTTTAGTTTCACGTGTATCTCTTAAGCCGGCAGAGAAAACCCACCTGATATGCGCTCCACACAATTGAATAGAGACGCCGTTGATTTTCTATGGGAATTGCAGAAATGACTTCTAAGCCTCAAAATAATGACTTTTTTTCCTAAGGTGGTAGGAATGAAACTCAGTGCGG
Organism: Dendropsophus ebraccatus; assembly: GCF_027789765.1. Classification (NCBI taxonomy): domain Eukaryota; kingdom Metazoa; phylum Chordata; class Amphibia; order Anura; family Hylidae; genus Dendropsophus; species Dendropsophus ebraccatus. Next base: position 18,943 of record NW_027210487.1, read on the forward strand.
GCTGGATGGGGTCCCCCCTGGGCACCGCAGACCTAAGCTTGTTTAACTCCTACCTCTTAAAGGGACCGAGAAAAAATGACCTTTTCTGCACTCCAATGTAAGTCAATGGGGCGATTTTTTGGCTATGTGCTAGAAATGAAATTCAGTGCGGATTGGATGACAGGCACCCTAGGCACCCAGGATCGGCTTTAGTTTCACGTGTATCTCTTAAGCCGGCAGAGAAAACCCACCTGATATGCGCTCCACACAATTGAATAGAGACGCCGTTGATTTTCTATGGGAATTGCAGAAATGACTTCTAAGCCTCAAAATAATGACTTTTTTTCCTAAGGTGGTAGGAATGAAACTCAGTGCGGGCTGGATGGGGTCCCCCCTGGGCACCGCAGACCTAAGCTTGTTTAACTCCTACCTCTTAAAGGGACCGAGAAAAAATGACCTTTTCTGCACTCCAATGTAAGTCAATGGGGCGATTTTTTGGCTATGTGCTAGAAATGAAATTCAGTGCGGATTGGATGACAGGCACCCTAGGCACCCAGGATCGGCTTTAGTTTCACGTGTATCTCTTAAGCCGGCAGAGAAAACCCACCTGATATGCGCTCCACACAATTGAATAGAGACGCCGTTGATTTTCTATGGGAATTGCAGAAATGACTTCTAAGCCTCAAAATAATGACTTTTTTTCCTAAGGTGGTAGGAATGAAACTCAGTGCGGGCTGGATGGGGTCCCCCCTGGGCACCGCAGACCTAAGCTTGTTTAACTCCTACCTCTTAAAGGGACCGAGAAAAAATGACCTTTTCTGCACTCCAATGTAAGTCAATGGGGCGATTTTTTGGCTATGTGCTAGAAATGAAATTCAGTGCGGATTGGATGACAGGCACCCTAGGCACCCAGGATCGGCTTTAGTTTCACGTGTATCTCTTAAGCCGGCAGAGAAAACCCACCTGATATGCGCTCCACACAATTGAATAGAGACGCCGTTGATTTTCTATGGGAATTGCAGAAATGACTTCTAAGCCTCAAAATAATGACTTTTTTTCCTAAGGTGGTAGGAATGAAACTCAGTGCGGGCTGGATGGGGTCCCCCCTGGGCACCGCAGACCTAAGCTTGTTTAACTCCTACCTCTTAAAGGGACCGAGAAAAAATGACCTTTTCTGCACTCCAATGTAAGTCAATGGGGCGATTTTTTGGCTATGTGCTAGAAATGAAATTCAGTGCGGATTGGATGACAGGCACCCTAGGCACCCAGGATCGGCTTTAGTTTCACGTGTATCTCTTAAGCCGGCAGAGAAAACCCACCTGATATGCGCTCCACACAATTGAATAGAGACGCCGTTGATTTTCTATGGGAATTGCAGAAATGACTTCTAAGCCTCAAAATAATGACTTTTTTTCCTAAGGTGGTAGGAATGAAACTCAGTGCGGGCTGGATGGGGTCCCCCCTGGGCACCGCAGACCTAAGCTTGTTTAACTCCTACCTCTTAAAGGGACCGAGAAAAAATGACCTTTTCTGCACTCCAATGTAAGTCAATGGGGCGATTTTTTGGCTATGTGCTAGAAATGAAATTCAGTGCGGATTGGATGACAGGCACCCTAGGCACCCAGGATCGGCTTTAGTTTCACGTGTATCTCTTAAGCCGGCAGAGAAAACCCACCTGATATGCGCTCCACACAATTGAATAGAGACGCCGTTGATTTTCTATGGGAATTGCAGAAATGACTTCTAAGCCTCAAAATAATGACTTTTTTTCCTAAGGTGGTAGGAATGAAACTCAGTGCGGGCTGGATGGGGTCCCCCCTGGGCACCGCAGACCTAAGCTTGTTTAACTCCTACCTCTTAAAGGGACCGAGAAAAAATGACCTTTTCTGCACTCCAATGTAAGTCAATGGGGCGATTTTTTGGCTATGTGCTAGAAATGAAATTCAGTGCGGATTGGATGACAGGCACCCTAGGCACCCAGGATCGGCTTTAGTTTCACGTGTATCTCTTAAGCCGGCAGAGAAAACCCACCTGATATGCGCTCCACACAATTGAATAGAGACGCCGTTGATTTTCTATGGGAATTGCAGAAATGACTTCTAAGCCTCAAAATAATGACTTTTTTTCCTAAGGTGGTAGGAATGAAACTCAGTGCGGGCTGGATGGGGTCCCCCCTGGGCACCGCAGACCTAAGCTTGTTTAACTCCTACCTCTTAAAGGGACCGAGAAAAAATGACCTTTTCTGCACTCCAATGTAAGTCAATGGGGCGATTTTTTGGCTATGTGCTAGAAATGAAATTCAGTGCGGATTGGATGACAGGCACCCTAGGCACCCAGGATCGGCTTTAGTTTCACGTGTATCTCTTAAGCCGGCAGAGAAAACCCACCTGATATGCGCTCCACACAATTGAATAGAGACGCCGTTGATTTTCTATGGGAATTGCAGAAATGACTTCTAAGCCTCAAAATAATGACTTTTTTTCCTAAGGTGGTAGGAATGAAACTCAGTGCGGGCTGGATGGGGTCCCCCCTGGGCACCGCAGACCTAAGCTTGTTTAACTCCTACCTCTTAAAGGGACCGAGAAAAAATGACCTTTTCTGCACTCCAATGTAAGTCAATGGGGCGATTTTTTGGCTATGTGCTAGAAATGAAATTCAGTGCGGATTGGATGACAGGCACCCTAGGCACCCAGGATCGGCTTTAGTTTCACGTGTATCTCTTAAGCCGGCAGAGAAAACCCACCTGATATGCGCTCCACACAATTGAATAGAGACGCCGTTGATTTTCTATGGGAATTGCAGAAATGACTTCTAAGCCTCAAAATAATGACTTTTTTTCCTAAGGTGGTAGGAATGAAACTCAGTGCGGGCTGGATGGGGTCCCCCCTGGGCACCGCAGACCTAAGCTTGTTTAACTCCTACCTCTTAAAGGGACCGAGAAAAAATGACCTTTTCTGCACTCCAATGTAAGTCAATGGGGCGATTTTTTGGCTATGTGCTAGAAATGAAATTCAGTGCGGATTGGATGACAGGCACCCTAGGCACCCAGGATCGGCTTTAGTTTCACGTGTATCTCTTAAGCCGGCAGAGAAAACCCACCTGATATGCGCTCCACACAATTGAATAGAGACGCCGTTGATTTTCTATGGGAATTGCAGAAATGACTTCTAAGCCTCAAAATAATGACTTTTTTTCCTAAGGTGGTAGGAATGAAACTCAGTGCGGGCTGGATGGGGTCCCCCCTGGGCACCGCAGACCTAAGCTTGTTTAACTCCTACCTCTTAAAGGGACCGAGAAAAAATGACCTTTTCTGCACTCCAATGTAAGTCAATGGGGCGATTTTTTGGCTATGTGCTAGAAATGAAATTCAGTGCGGATTGGATGACAGGCACCCTAGGCACCCAGGATCGGCTTTAGTTTCACGTGTATCTCTTAAGCCGGCAGAGAAAACCCACCTGATATGCGCTCCACACAATTGAATAGAGACGCCGTTGATTTTCTATGGGAATTGCAGAAATGACTTCTAAGCCTCAAAATAATGACTTTTTTTCCTAAGGTGGTAGGAATGAAACTCAGTGCGGGCTGGATGGGGTCCCCCCTGGGCACCGCAGACCTAAGCTTGTTTAACTCCTACCTCTTAAAGGGACCGAGAAAAAATGACCTTTTCTGCACTCCAATGTAAGTCAATGGGGCGATTTTTTGGCTATGTGCTAGAAATGAAATTCAGTGCGGATTGGATGACAGGCACCCTAGGCACCCAGGATCGGCTTTAGTTTCACGTGTATCTCTTAAGCCGGCAGAGAAAACCCACCTGATATGCGCTCCACACAATTGAATAGAGACGCCGTTGATTTTCTATGGGAATTGCAGAAATGACTTCTAAGCCTCAAAATAATGACTTTTTTTCCTAAGGTGGTAGGAATGAAACTCAGTGCGGGCTGGATGGGGTCCCCCCTGGGCACCGCAGACCTAAGCTTGTTTAACTCCTACCTCTTAAAGGGACCGAGAAAAAATGACCTTTTCTGCACTCCAATGTAAGTCAATGGGGCGATTTTTTGGCTATGTGCTAGAAATGAAATTCAGTGCGGATTGGATGACAGGCACCCTAGGCACCCAGGATCGGCTTTAGTTTCACGTGTATCTCTTAAGCCGGCAGAGAAAACCCACCTGATATGCGCTCCACACAATTGAATAGAGACGCCGTTGATTTTCTATGGGAATTGCAGAAATGACTTCTAAGCCTCAAAATAATGACTTTTTTTCCTAAGGTGGTAGGAATGAAACTCAGTGCGGGCTGGATGGGGTCCCCCCTGGGCACCGCAGACCTAAGCTTGTTTAACTCCTACCTCTTAAAGGGACCGAGAAAAAATGACCTTTTCTGCACTCCAATGTAAGTCAATGGGGCGATTTTTTGGCTATGTGCTAGAAATGAAATTCAGTGCGGATTGGATGACAGGCACCCTAGGCACCCAGGATCGGCTTTAGTTTCACGTGTATCTCTTAAGCCGGCAGAGAAAACCCACCTGATATGCGCTCCACACAATTGAATAGAGACGCCGTTGATTTTCTATGGGAATTGCAGAAATGACTTCTAAGCCTCAAAATAATGACTTTTTTTCCTAAGGTGGTAGGAATGAAACTCAGTGCGGGCTGGATGGGGTCCCCCCTGGGCACCGCAGACCTAAGCTTGTTTAACTCCTACCTCTTAAAGGGACCGAGAAAAAATGACCTTTTCTGCACTCCAATGTAAGTCAATGGGGCGATTTTTTGGCTATGTGCTAGAAATGAAATTCAGTGCGGATTGGATGACAGGCACCCTAGGCACCCAGGATCGGCTTTAGTTTCACGTGTATCTCTTAAGCCGGCAGAGAAAACCCACCTGATATGCGCTCCACACAATTGAATAGAGACGCCGTTGATTTTCTATGGGAATTGCAGAAATGACTTCTAAGCCTCAAAATAATGACTTTTTTTCCTAAGGTGGTAGGAATGAAACTCAGTGCGGGCTGGATGGGGTCCCCCCTGGGCACCGCAGACCTAAGCTTGTTTAACTCCTACCTCTTAAAGGGACCGAGAAAAAATGACCTTTTCTGCACTCCAATGTAAGTCAATGGGGCGATTTTTTGGCTATGTGCTAGAAATGAAATTCAGTGCGGATTGGATGACAGGCACCCTAGGCACCCAGGATCGGCTTTAGTTTCACGTGTATCTCTTAAGCCGGCAGAGAAAACCCACCTGATATGCGCTCCACACAATTGAATAGAGACGCCGTTGATTTTCTATGGGAATTGCAGAAATGACTTCTAAGCCTCAAAATAATGACTTTTTTTCCTAAGGTGGTAGGAATGAAACTCAGTGCGGGCTGGATGGGGTCCCCCCTGGGCACCGCAGACCTAAGCTTGTTTAACTCCTACCTCTTAAAGGGACCGAGAAAAAATGACCTTTTCTGCACTCCAATGTAAGTCAATGGGGCGATTTTTTGGCTATGTGCTAGAAATGAAATTCAGTGCGGATTGGATGACAGGCACCCTAGGCACCCAGGATCGGCTTTAGTTTCACGTGTATCTCTTAAGCCGGCAGAGAAAACCCACCTGATATGCGCTCCACACAATTGAATAGAGACGCCGTTGATTTTCTATGGGAATTGCAGAAATGACTTCTAAGCCTCAAAATAATGACTTTTTTTCCTAAGGTGGTAGGAATGAAACTCAGTGCGGGCTGGATGGGGTCCCCCCTGGGCACCGCAGACCTAAGCTTGTTTAACTCCTACCTCTTAAAGGGACCGAGAAAAAATGACCTTTTCTGCACTCCAATGTAAGTCAATGGGGCGATTTTTTGGCTATGTGCTAGAAATGAAATTCAGTGCGGATTGGATGACAGGCACCCTAGGCACCCAGGATCGGCTTTAGTTTCACGTGTATCTCTTAAGCCGGCAGAGAAAACCCACCTGATATGCGCTCCACACAATTGAATAGAGACGCCGTTGATTTTCTATGGGAATTGCAGAAATGACTTCTAAGCCTCAAAATAATGACTTTTTTTCCTAAGGTGGTAGGAATGAAACTCAGTGCGGGCTGGATGGGGTCCCCCCTGGGCACCGCAGACCTAAGCTTGTTTAACTCCTACCTCTTAAAGGGACCGAGAAAAAATGACCTTTTCTGCACTCCAATGTAAGTCAATGGGGCGATTTTTTGGCTATGTGCTAGAAATGAAATTCAGTGCGGATTGGATGACAGGCACCCTAGGCACCCAGGATCGGCTTTAGTTTCACGTGTATCTCTTAAGCCGGCAGAGAAAACCCACCTGATATGCGCTCCACACAATTGAATAGAGACGCCGTTGATTTTCTATGGGAATTGCAGAAATGACTTCTAAGCCTCAAAATAATGACTTTTTTTCCTAAGGTGGTAGGAATGAAACTCAGTGCGGGCTGGATGGGGTCCCCCCTGGGCACCGCAGACCTAAGCTTGTTTAACTCCTACCTCTTAAAGGGACCGAGAAAAAATGACCTTTTCTGCACTCCAATGTAAGTCAATGGGGCGATTTTTTGGCTATGTGCTAGAAATGAAATTCAGTGCGGATTGGATGACAGGCACCCTAGGCACCCAGGATCGGCTTTAGTTTCACGTGTATCTCTTAAGCCGGCAGAGAAAACCCACCTGATATGCGCTCCACACAATTGAATAGAGACGCCGTTGATTTTCTATGGGAATTGCAGAAATGACTTCTAAGCCTCAAAATAATGACTTTTTTTCCTAAGGTGGTAGGAATGAAACTCAGTGCGGGCTGGATGGGGTCCCCCCTGGGCACCGCAGACCTAAGCTTGTTTAACTCCTACCTCTTAAAGGGACCGAGAAAAAATGACCTTTTCTGCACTCCAATGTAAGTCAATGGGGCGATTTTTTGGCTATGTGCTAGAAATGAAATTCAGTGCGGATTGGATGACAGGCACCCTAGGCACCCAGGATCGGCTTTAGTTTCACGTGTATCTCTTAAGCCGGCAGAGAAAACCCACCTGATATGCGCTCCACACAATTGAATAGAGACGCCGTTGATTTTCTATGGGAATTGCAGAAATGACTTCTAAGCCTCAAAATAATGACTTTTTTTCCTAAGGTGGTAGGAATGAAACTCAGTGCGGGCTGGATGGGGTCCCCCCTGGGCACCGCAGACCTAAGCTTGTTTAACTCCTACCTCTTAAAGGGACCGAGAAAAAATGACCTTTTCTGCACTCCAATGTAAGTCAATGGGGCGATTTTTTGGCTATGTGCTAGAAATGAAATTCAGTGCGGATTGGATGACAGGCACCCTAGGCACCCAGGATCGGCTTTAGTTTCACGTGTATCTCTTAAGCCGGCAGAGAAAACCCACCTGATATGCGCTCCACACAATTGAATAGAGACGCCGTTGATTTTCTATGGGAATTGCAGAAATGACTTCTAAGCCTCAAAATAATGACTTTTTTTCCTAAGGTGGTAGGAATGAAACTCAGTGCGGGCTGGATGGGGTCCCCCCTGGGCACCGCAGACCTAAGCTTGTTTAACTCCTACCTCTTAAAGGGACCGAGAAAAAATGACCTTTTCTGCACTCCAATGTAAGTCAATGGGGCGATTTTTTGGCTATGTGCTAGAAATGAAATTCAGTGCGGATTGGATGACAGGCACCCTAGGCACCCAGGATCGGCTTTAGTTTCACGTGTATCTCTTAAGCCGGCAGAGAAAACCCACCTGATATGCGCTCCACACAATTGAATAGAGACGCCGTTGATTTTCTATGGGAATTGCAGAAATGACTTCTAAGCCTCAAAATAATGACTTTTTTTCCTAAGGTGGTAGGAATGAAACTCAGTGCGGGCTGGATGGGGTCCCCCCTGGGCACCGCAGACCTAAGCTTGTTTAACTCCTACCTCTTAAAGGGACCGAGAAAAAATGACCTTTTCTGCACTCCAATGTAAGTCAATGGGGCGATTTTTTGGCTATGTGCTAGAAATGAAATTCAGTGCGGATTGGATGACAGGCACCCTAGGCACCCAGGATCGGCTTTAGTTTCACGTGTATCTCTTAAGCCGGCAGAGAAAACCCACCTGATATGCGCTCCACACAATTGAATAGAGACGCCGTTGATTTTCTATGGGAATTGCAGAAATGACTTCTAAGCCTCAAAATAATGACTTTTTTTCCTAAGGTGGTAGGAATGAAACTCAGTGCGGGCTGGATGGGGTCCCCCCTGGGCACCGCAGACCTAAGCTTGTTTAACTCCTACCTCTTAAAGGGACCGAGAAAAAATGACCTTTTCTGCACTCCAATGTAAGTCAATGGGGCGATTTTTTGGCTATGTGCTAGAAATGAAATTCAGTGCGGATTGGATGACAGGCACCCTAGGCACCCAGGATCGGCTTTAGTTTCACGTGTATCTCTTAAGCCGGCAGAGAAAACCCACCTGATATGCGCTCCACACAATTGAATAGAGACGCCGTTGATTTTCTATGGGAATTGCAGAAATGACTTCTAAGCCTCAAAATAATGACTTTTTTTCCTAAGGTGGTAGGAATGAAACTCAGTGCGGGCTGGATGGGGTCCCCCCTGGGCACCGCAGACCTAAGCTTGTTTAACTCCTACCTCTTAAAGGGACCGAGAAAAAATGACCTTTTCTGCACTCCAATGTAAGTCAATGGGGCGATTTTTTGGCTATGTGCTAGAAATGAAATTCAGTGCGGATTGGATGACAGGCACCCTAGGCACCCAGGATCGGCTTTAGTTTCACGTGTATCTCTTAAGCCGGCAGAGAAAACCCACCTGATATGCGCTCCACACAATTGAATAGAGACGCCGTTGATTTTCTATGGGAATTGCAGAAATGACTTCTAAGCCTCAAAATAATGACTTTTTTTCCTAAGGTGGTAGGAATGAAACTCAGTGCGGGCTGGATGGGGTCCCCCCTGGGCACCGCAGACCTAAGCTTGTTTAACTCCTACCTCTTAAAGGGACCGAGAAAAAATGACCTTTTCTGCACTCCAATGTAAGTCAATGGGGCGATTTTTTGGCTATGTGCTAGAAATGAAATTCAGTGCGGATTGGATGACAGGCACCCTAGGCACCCAGGATCGGCTTTAGTTTCACGTGTATCTCTTAAGCCGGCAGAGAAAACCCACCTGATATGCGCTCCACACAATTGAATAGAGACGCCGTTGATTTTCTATGGGAATTGCAGAAATGACTTCTAAGCCTCAAAATAATGACTTTTTTTCCTAAGGTGGTAGGAATGAAACTCAGTGCGGGCTGGATGGGGTCCCCCCTGGGCACCGCAGACCTAAGCTTGTTTAACTCCTACCTCTTAAAGGGACCGAGAAAAAATGACCTTTTCTGCACTCCAATGTAAGTCAATGGGGCGATTTTTTGGCTATGTGCTAGAAATGAAATTCAGTGCGGATTGGATGACAGGCACCCTAGGCACCCAGGATCGGCTTTAGTTTCACGTGTATCTCTTAAGCCGGCAGAGAAAACCCACCTGATATGCGCTCCACACAATTGAATAGAGACGCCGTTGATTTTCTATGGGAATTGCAGAAATGACTTCTAAGCCTCAAAATAATGACTTTTTTTCCTAAGGTGGTAGGAATGAAACTCAGTGCGGGCTGGATGGGGTCCCCCCTGGGCACCGCAGACCTAAGCTTGTTTAACTCCTACCTCTTAAAGGGACCGAGAAAAAATGACCTTTTCTGCACTCCAATGTAAGTCAATGGGGCGATTTTTTGGCTATGTGCTAGAAATGAAATTCAGTGCGGATTGGATGACAGGCACCCTAGGCACCCAGGATCGGCTTTAGTTTCACGTGTATCTCTTAAGCCGGCAGAGAAAACCCACCTGATATGCGCTCCACACAATTGAATAGAGACGCCGTTGATTTTCTATGGGAATTGCAGAAATGACTTCTAAGCCTCAAAATAATGACTTTTTTTCCTAAGGTGGTAGGAATGAAACTCAGTGCGGGCTGGATGGGGTCCCCCCTGGGCACCGCAGACCTAAGCTTGTTTAACTCCTACCTCTTAAAGGGACCGAGAAAAAATGACCTTTTCTGCACTCCAATGTAAGTCAATGGGGCGATTTTTTGGCTATGTGCTAGAAATGAAATTCAGTGCGGATTGGATGACAGGCACCCTAGGCACCCAGGATCGGCTTTAGTTTCACGTGTATCTCTTAAGCCGGCAGAGAAAACCCACCTGATATGCGCTCCACACAATTGAATAGAGACGCCGTTGATTTTCTATGGGAATTGCAGAAATGACTTCTAAGCCTCAAAATAATGACTTTTTTTCCTAAGGTGGTAGGAATGAAACTCAGTGCGGGCTGGATGGGGTCCCCCCTGGGCACCGCAGACCTAAGCTTGTTTAACTCCTACCTCTTAAAGGGACCGAGAAAAAATGACCTTTTCTGCACTCCAATGTAAGTCAATGGGGCGATTTTTTGGCTATGTGCTAGAAATGAAATTCAGTGCGGATTGGATGACAGGCACCCTAGGCACCCAGGATCGGCTTTAGTTTCACGTGTATCTCTTAAGCCGGCAGAGAAAACCCACCTGATATGCGCTCCACACAATTGAATAGAGACGCCGTTGATTTTCTATGGGAATTGCAGAAATGACTTCTAAGCCTCAAAATAATGACTTTTTTTCCTAAGGTGGTAGGAATGAAACTCAGTGCGGGCTGGATGGGGTCCCCCCTGGGCACCGCAGACCTAAGCTTGTTTAACTCCTACCTCTTAAAGGGACCGAGAAAAAATGACCTTTTCTGCACTCCAATGTAAGTCAATGGGGCGATTTTTTGGCTATGTGCTAGAAATGAAATTCAGTGCGGATTGGATGACAGGCACCCTAGGCACCCAGGATCGGCTTTAGTTTCACGTGTATCTCTTAAGCCGGCAGAGAAAACCCACCTGATATGCGCTCCACACAATTGAATAGAGACGCCGTTGATTTTCTATGGGAATTGCAGAAATGACTTCTAAGCCTCAAAATAATGACTTTTTTTCCTAAGGTGGTAGGAATGAAACTCAGTGCGGGCTGGATGGGGTCCCCCCTGGGCACCGCAGACCTAAGCTTGTTTAACTCCTACCTCTTAAAGGGACCGAGAAAAAATGACCTTTTCTGCACTCCAATGTAAGTCAATGGGGCGATTTTTTGGCTATGTGCTAGAAATGAAATTCAGTGCGGATTGGATGACAGGCACCCTAGGCACCCAGGATCGGCTTTAGTTTCACGTGTATCTCTTAAGCCGGCAGAGAAAACCCACCTGATATGCGCTCCACACAATTGAATAGAGACGCCGTTGATTTTCTATGGGAATTGCAGAAATGACTTCTAAGCCTCAAAATAATGACTTTTTTTCCTAAGGTGGTAGGAATGAAACTCAGTGCGGGCTGGATGGGGTCCCCCCTGGGCACCGCAGACCTAAGCTTGTTTAACTCCTACCTCTTAAAGGGACCGAGAAAAAATGACCTTTTCTGCACTCCAATGTAAGTCAATGGGGCGATTTTTTGGCTATGTGCTAGAAATGAAATTCAGTGCGGATTGGATGACAGGCACCCTAGGCACCCAGGATCGGCTTTAGTTTCACGTGTATCTCTTAAGCCGGCAGAGAAAACCCACCTGATATGCGCTCCACACAATTGAATAGAGACGCCGTTGATTTTCTATGGGAATTGCAGAAATGACTTCTAAGCCTCAAAATAATGACTTTTTTTCCTAAGGTGGTAGGAATGAAACTCAGTGCGGGCTGGATGGGGTCCCCCCTGGGCACCGCAGACCTAAGCTTGTTTAACTCCTACCTCTTAAAGGGACCGAGAAAAAATGACCTTTTCTGCACTCCAATGTAAGTCAATGGGGCGATTTTTTGGCTATGTGCTAGAAATGAAATTCAGTGCGGATTGGATGACAGGCACCCTAGGCACCCAGGATCGGCTTTAGTTTCACGTGTATCTCTTAAGCCGGCAGAGAAAACCCACCTGATATGCGCTCCACACAATTGAATAGAGACGCCGTTGATTTTCTATGGGAATTGCAGAAATGACTTCTAAGCCTCAAAATAATGACTTTTTTTCCTAAGGTGGTAGGAATGAAACTCAGTGCGGGCTGGATGGGGTCCCCCCTGGGCACCGCAGACCTAAGCTTGTTTAACTCCTACCTCTTAAAGGGACCGAGAAAAAATGACCTTTTCTGCACTCCAATGTAAGTCAATGGGGCGATTTTTTGGCTATGTGCTAGAAATGAAATTCAGTGCGGATTGGATGACAGGCACCCTAGGCACCCAGGATCGGCTTTAGTTTCACGTGTATCTCTTAAGCCGGCAGAGAAAACCCACCTGATATGCGCTCCACACAATTGAATAGAGACGCCGTTGATTTTCTATGGGAATTGCAGAAATGACTTCTAAGCCTCAAAATAATGACTTTTTTTCCTAAGGTGGTAGGAATGAAACTCAGTGCGGGCTGGATGGGGTCCCCCCTGGGCACCGCAGACCTAAGCTTGTTTAACTCCTACCTCTTAAAGGGACCGAGAAAAAATGACCTTTTCTGCACTCCAATGTAAGTCAATGGGGCGATTTTTTGGCTATGTGCTAGAAATGAAATTCAGTGCGGATTGGATGACAGGCACCCTAGGCACCCAGGATCGGCTTTAGTTTCACGTGTATCTCTTAAGCCGGCAGAGAAAACCCACCTGATATGCGCTCCACACAATTGAATAGAGACGCCGTTGATTTTCTATGGGAATTGCAGAAATGACTTCTAAGCCTCAAAATAATGACTTTTTTTCCTAAGGTGGTAGGAATGAAACTCAGTGCGGGCTGGATGGGGTCCCCCCTGGGCACCGCAGACCTAAGCTTGTTTAACTCCTACCTCTTAAAGGGACCGAGAAAAAATGACCTTTTCTGCACTCCAATGTAAGTCAATGGGGCGATTTTTTGGCTATGTGCTAGAAATGAAATTCAGTGCGGATTGGATGACAGGCACCCTAGGCACCCAGGATCGGCTTTAGTTTCACGTGTATCTCTTAAGCCGGCAGAGAAAACCCACCTGATATGCGCTCCACACAATTGAATAGAGACGCCGTTGATTTTCTATGGGAATTGCAGAAATGACTTCTAAGCCTCAAAATAATGACTTTTTTTCCTAAGGTGGTAGGAATGAAACTCAGTGCGGGCTGGATGGGGTCCCCCCTGGGCACCGCAGACCTAAGCTTGTTTAACTCCTACCTCTTAAAGGGACCGAGAAAAAATGACCTTTTCTGCACTCCAATGTAAGTCAATGGGGCGATTTTTTGGCTATGTGCTAGAAATGAAATTCAGTGCGGATTGGATGACAGGCACCCTAGGCACCCAGGATCGGCTTTAGTTTCACGTGTATCTCTTAAGCCGGCAGAGAAAACCCACCTGATATGCGCTCCACACAATTGAATAGAGACGCCGTTGATTTTCTATGGGAATTGCAGAAATGACTTCTAAGCCTCAAAATAATGACTTTTTTTCCTAAGGTGGTAGGAATGAAACTCAGTGCGGGCTGGATGGGGTCCCCCCTGGGCACCGCAGACCTAAGCTTGTTTAACTCCTACCTCTTAAAGGGACCGAGAAAAAATGACCTTTTCTGCACTCCAATGTAAGTCAATGGGGCGATTTTTTGGCTATGTGCTAGAAATGAAATTCAGTGCGGATTGGATGACAGGCACCCTAGGCACCCAGGATCGGCTTTAGTTTCACGTGTATCTCTTAAGCCGGCAGAGAAAACCCACCTGATATGCGCTCCACACAATTGAATAGAGACGCCGTTGATTTTCTATGGGAATTGCAGAAATGACTTCTAAGCCTCAAAATAATGACTTTTTTTCCTAAGGTGGTAGGAATGAAACTCAGTGCGGGCTGGATGGGGTCCCCCCTGGGCACCGCAGACCTAAGCTTGTTTAACTCCTACCTCTTAAAGGGACCGAGAAAAAATGACCTTTTCTGCACTCCAATGTAAGTCAATGGGGCGATTTTTTGGCTATGTGCTAGAAATGAAATTCAGTGCGGATTGGATGACAGGCACCCTAGGCACCCAGGATCGGCTTTAGTTTCACGTGTATCTCTTAAGCCGGCAGAGAAAACCCACCTGATATGCGCTCCACACAATTGAATAGAGACGCCGTTGATTTTCTATGGGAATTGCAGAAATGACTTCTAAGCCTCAAAATAATGACTTTTTTTCCTAAGGTGGTAGGAATGAAACTCAGTGCGGGCTGGATGGGGTCCCCCCTGGGCACCGCAGACCTAAGCTTGTTTAACTCCTACCTCTTAAAGGGACCGAGAAAAAATGACCTTTTCTGCACTCCAATGTAAGTCAATGGGGCGATTTTTTGGCTATGTGCTAGAAATGAAATTCAGTGCGGATTGGATGACAGGCACCCTAGGCACCCAGGATCGGCTTTAGTTTCACGTGTATCTCTTAAGCCGGCAGAGAAAACCCACCTGATATGCGCTCCACACAATTGAATAGAGACGCCGTTGATTTTCTATGGGAATTGCAGAAATGACTTCTAAGCCTCAAAATAATGACTTTTTTTCCTAAGGTGGTAGGAATGAAACTCAGTGCGGGCTGGATGGGGTCCCCCCTGGGCACCGCAGACCTAAGCTTGTTTAACTCCTACCTCTTAAAGGGACCGAGAAAAAATGACCTTTTCTGCACTCCAATGTAAGTCAATGGGGCGATTTTTTGGCTATGTGCTAGAAATGAAATTCAGTGCGGATTGGATGACAGGCACCCTAGGCACCCAGGATCGGCTTTAGTTTCACGTGTATCTCTTAAGCCGGCAGAGAAAACCCACCTGATATGCGCTCCACACAATTGAATAGAGACGCCGTTGATTTTCTATGGGAATTGCAGAAATGACTTCTAAGCCTCAAAATAATGACTTTTTTTCCTAAGGTGGTAGGAATGAAACTCAGTGCGGGCTGGATGGGGTCCCCCCTGGGCACCGCAGACCTAAGCTTGTTTAACTCCTACCTCTTAAAGGGACCGAGAAAAAATGACCTTTTCTGCACTCCAATGTAAGTCAATGGGGCGATTTTTTGGCTATGTGCTAGAAATGAAATTCAGTGCGGATTGGATGACAGGCACCCTAGGCACCCAGGATCGGCTTTAGTTTCACGTGTATCTCTTAAGCCGGCAGAGAAAACCCACCTGATATGCGCTCCACACAATTGAATAGAGACGCCGTTGATTTTCTATGGGAATTGCAGAAATGACTTCTAAGCCTCAAAATAATGACTTTTTTTCCTAAGGTGGTAGGAATGAAACTCAGTGCGGGCTGGATGGGGTCCCCCCTGGGCACCGCAGACCTAAGCTTGTTTAACTCCTACCTCTTAAAGGGACCGAGAAAAAATGACCTTTTCTGCACTCCAATGTAAGTCAATGGGGCGATTTTTTGGCTATGTGCTAGAAATGAAATTCAGTGCGGATTGGATGACAGGCACCCTAGGCACCCAGGATCGGCTTTAGTTTCACGTGTATCTCTTAAGCCGGCAGAGAAAACCCACCTGATATGCGCTCCACACAATTGAATAGAGACGCCGTTGATTTTCTATGGGAATTGCAGAAATGACTTCTAAGCCTCAAAATAATGACTTTTTTTCCTAAGGTGGTAGGAATGAAACTCAGTGCGGGCTGGATGGGGTCCCCCCTGGGCACCGCAGACCTAAGCTTGTTTAACTCCTACCTCTTAAAGGGACCGAGAAAAAATGACCTTTTCTGCACTCCAATGTAAGTCAATGGGGCGATTTTTTGGCTATGTGCTAGAAATGAAATTCAGTGCGGATTGGATGACAGGCACCCTAGGCACCCAGGATCGGCTTTAGTTTCACGTGTATCTCTTAAGCCGGCAGAGAAAACCCACCTGATATGCGCTCCACACAATTGAATAGAGACGCCGTTGATTTTCTATGGGAATTGCAGAAATGACTTCTAAGCCTCAAAATAATGACTTTTTTTCCTAAGGTGGTAGGAATGAAACTCAGTGCGGGCTGGATGGGGTCCCCCCTGGGCACCGCAGACCTAAGCTTGTTTAACTCCTACCTCTTAAAGGGACCGAGAAAAAATGACCTTTTCTGCACTCCAATGTAAGTCAATGGGGCGATTTTTTGGCTATGTGCTAGAAATGAAATTCAGTGCGGATTGGATGACAGGCACCCTAGGCACCCAGGATCGGCTTTAGTTTCACGTGTATCTCTTAAGCCGGCAGAGAAAACCCACCTGATATGCGCTCCACACAATTGAATAGAGACGCCGTTGATTTTCTATGGGAATTGCAGAAATGACTTCTAAGCCTCAAAATAATGACTTTTTTTCCTAAGGTGGTAGGAATGAAACTCAGTGCGGGCTGGATGGGGTCCCCCCTGGGCACCGCAGACCTAAGCTTGTTTAACTCCTACCTCTTAAAGGGACCGAGAAAAAATGACCTTTTCTGCACTCCAATGTAAGTCAATGGGGCGATTTTTTGGCTATGTGCTAGAAATGAAATTCAGTGCGGATTGGATGACAGGCACCCTAGGCACCCAGGATCGGCTTTAGTTTCACGTGTATCTCTTAAGCCGGCAGAGAAAACCCACCTGATATGCGCTCCACACAATTGAATAGAGACGCCGTTGATTTTCTATGGGAATTGCAGAAATGACTTCTAAGCCTCAAAATAATGACTTTTTTTCCTAAGGTGGTAGGAATGAAACTCAGTGCGGGCTGGATGGGGTCCCCCCTGGGCACCGCAGACCTAAGCTTGTTTAACTCCTACCTCTTAAAGGGACCGAGAAAAAATGACCTTTTCTGCACTCCAATGTAAGTCAATGGGGCGATTTTTTGGCTATGTGCTAGAAATGAAATTCAGTGCGGATTGGATGACAGGCACCCTAGGCACCCAGGATCGGCTTTAGTTTCACGTGTATCTCTTAAGCCGGCAGAGAAAACCCACCTGATATGCGCTCCACACAATTGAATAGAGACGCCGTTGATTTTCTATGGGAATTGCAGAAATGACTTCTAAGCCTCAAAATAATGACTTTTTTTCCTAAGGTGGTAGGAATGAAACTCAGTGCGGGCTGGATGGGGTCCCCCCTGGGCACCGCAGACCTAAGCTTGTTTAACTCCTACCTCTTAAAGGGACCGAGAAAAAATGACCTTTTCTGCACTCCAATGTAAGTCAATGGGGCGATTTTTTGGCTATGTGCTAGAAATGAAATTCAGTGCGGATTGGATGACAGGCACCCTAGGCACCCAGGATCGGCTTTAGTTTCACGTGTATCTCTTAAGCCGGCAGAGAAAACCCACCTGATATGCGCTCCACACAATTGAATAGAGACGCCGTTGATTTTCTATGGGAATTGCAGAAATGACTTCTAAGCCTCAAAATAATGACTTTTTTTCCTAAGGTGGTAGGAATGAAACTCAGTGCGGGCTGGATGGGGTCCCCCCTGGGCACCGCAGACCTAAGCTTGTTTAACTCCTACCTCTTAAAGGGACCGAGAAAAAATGACCTTTTCTGCACTCCAATGTAAGTCAATGGGGCGATTTTTTGGCTATGTGCTAGAAATGAAATTCAGTGCGGATTGGATGACAGGCACCCTAGGCACCCAGGATCGGCTTTAGTTTCACGTGTATCTCTTAAGCCGGCAGAGAAAACCCACCTGATATGCGCTCCACACAATTGAATAGAGACGCCGTTGATTTTCTATGGGAATTGCAGAAATGACTTCTAAGCCTCAAAATAATGACTTTTTTTCCTAAGGTGGTAGGAATGAAACTCAGTGCGGGCTGGATGGGGTCCCCCCTGGGCACCGCAGACCTAAGCTTGTTTAACTCCTACCTCTTAAAGGGACCGAGAAAAAATGACCTTTTCTGCACTCCAATGTAAGTCAATGGGGCGATTTTTTGGCTATGTGCTAGAAATGAAATTCAGTGCGGATTGGATGACAGGCACCCTAGGCACCCAGGATCGGCTTTAGTTTCACGTGTATCTCTTAAGCCGGCAGAGAAAACCCACCTGATATGCGCTCCACACAATTGAATAGAGACGCCGTTGATTTTCTATGGGAATTGCAGAAATGACTTCTAAGCCTCAAAATAATGACTTTTTTTCCTAAGGTGGTAGGAATGAAACTCAGTGCGGGCTGGATGGGGTCCCCCCTGGGCACCGCAGACCTAAGCTTGTTTAACTCCTACCTCTTAAAGGGACCGAGAAAAAATGACCTTTTCTGCACTCCAATGTAAGTCAATGGGGCGATTTTTTGGCTATGTGCTAGAAATGAAATTCAGTGCGGATTGGATGACAGGCACCCTAGGCACCCAGGATCGGCTTTAGTTTCACGTGTATCTCTTAAGCCGGCAGAGAAAACCCACCTGATATGCGCTCCACACAATTGAATAGAGACGCCGTTGATTTTCTATGGGAATTGCAGAAATGACTTCTAAGCCTCAAAATAATGACTTTTTTTCCTAAGGTGGTAGGAATGAAACTCAGTGCGGGCTGGATGGGGTCCCCCCTGGGCACCGCAGACCTAAGCTTGTTTAACTCCTACCTCTTAAAGGGACCGAGAAAAAATGACCTTTTCTGCACTCCAATGTAAGTCAATGGGGCGATTTTTTGGCTATGTGCTAGAAATGAAATTCAGTGCGGATTGGATGACAGGCACCCTAGGCACCCAGGATCGGCTTTAGTTTCACGTGTATCTCTTAAGCCGGCAGAGAAAACCCACCTGATATGCGCTCCACACAATTGAATAGAGACGCCGTTGATTTTCTATGGGAATTGCAGAAATGACTTCTAAGCCTCAAAATAATGACTTTTTTTCCTAAGGTGGTAGGAATGAAACTCAGTGCGGGCTGGATGGGGTCCCCCCTGGGCACCGCAGACCTAAGCTTGTTTAACTCCTACCTCTTAAAGGGACCGAGAAAAAATGACCTTTTCTGCACTCCAATGTAAGTCAATGGGGCGATTTTTTGGCTATGTGCTAGAAATGAAATTCAGTGCGGATTGGATGACAGGCACCCTAGGCACCCAGGATCGGCTTTAGTTTCACGTGTATCTCTTAAGCCGGCAGAGAAAACCCACCTGATATGCGCTCCACACAATTGAATAGAGACGCCGTTGATTTTCTATGGGAATTGCAGAAATGACTTCTAAGCCTCAAAATAATGACTTTTTTTCCTAAGGTGGTAGGAATGAAACTCAGTGCGGGCTGGATGGGGTCCCCCCTGGGCACCGCAGACCTAAGCTTGTTTAACTCCTACCTCTTAAAGGGACCGAGAAAAAATGACCTTTTCTGCACTCCAATGTAAGTCAATGGGGCGATTTTTTGGCTATGTGCTAGAAATGAAATTCAGTGCGGATTGGATGACAGGCACCCTAGGCACCCAGGATCGGCTTTAGTTTCACGTGTATCTCTTAAGCCGGCAGAGAAAACCCACCTGATATGCGCTCCACACAATTGAATAGAGACGCCGTTGATTTTCTATGGGAATTGCAGAAATGACTTCTAAGCCTCAAAATAATGACTTTTTTTCCTAAGGTGGTAGGAATGAAACTCAGTGCGGGCTGGATGGGGTCCCCCCTGGGCACCGCAGACCTAAGCTTGTTTAACTCCTACCTCTTAAAGGGACCGAGAAAAAATGACCTTTTCTGCACTCCAATGTAAGTCAATGGGGCGATTTTTTGGCTATGTGCTAGAAATGAAATTCAGTGCGGATTGGATGACAGGCACCCTAGGCACCCAGGATCGGCTTTAGTTTCACGTGTATCTCTTAAGCCGGCAGAGAAAACCCACCTGATATGCGCTCCACACAATTGAATAGAGACGCCGTTGATTTTCTATGGGAATTGCAGAAATGACTTCTAAGCCTCAAAATAATGACTTTTTTTCCTAAGGTGGTAGGAATGAAACTCAGTGCGGGCTGGATGGGGTCCCCCCTGGGCACCGCAGACCTAAGCTTGTTTAACTCCTACCTCTTAAAGGGACCGAGAAAAAATGACCTTTTCTGCACTCCAATGTAAGTCAATGGGGCGATTTTTTGGCTATGTGCTAGAAATGAAATTCAGTGCGGATTGGATGACAGGCACCCTAGGCACCCAGGATCGGCTTTAGTTTCACGTGTATCTCTTAAGCCGGCAGAGAAAACCCACCTGATATGCGCTCCACACAATTGAATAGAGACGCCGTTGATTTTCTATGGGAATTGCAGAAATGACTTCTAAGCCTCAAAATAATGACTTTTTTTCCTAAGGTGGTAGGAATGAAACTCAGTGCGGGCTGGATGGGGTCCCCCCTGGGCACCGCAGACCTAAGCTTGTTTAACTCCTACCTCTTAAAGGGACCGAGAAAAAATGACCTTTTCTGCACTCCAATGTAAGTCAATGGGGCGATTTTTTGGCTATGTGCTAGAAATGAAATTCAGTGCGGATTGGATGACAGGCACCCTAGGCACCCAGGATCGGCTTTAGTTTCACGTGTATCTCTTAAGCCGGCAGAGAAAACCCACCTGATATGCGCTCCACACAATTGAATAGAGACGCCGTTGATTTTCTATGGGAATTGCAGAAATGACTTCTAAGCCTCAAAATAATGACTTTTTTTCCTAAGGTGGTAGGAATGAAACTCAGTGCGGGCTGGATGGGGTCCCCCCTGGGCACCGCAGACCTAAGCTTGTTTAACTCCTACCTCTTAAAGGGACCGAGAAAAAATGACCTTTTCTGCACTCCAATGTAAGTCAATGGGGCGATTTTTTGGCTATGTGCTAGAAATGAAATTCAGTGCGGATTGGATGACAGGCACCCTAGGCACCCAGGATCGGCTTTAGTTTCACGTGTATCTCTTAAGCCGGCAGAGAAAACCCACCTGATATGCGCTCCACACAATTGAATAGAGACGCCGTTGATTTTCTATGGGAATTGCAGAAATGACTTCTAAGCCTCAAAATAATGACTTTTTTTCCTAAGGTGGTAGGAATGAAACTCAGTGCGGGCTGGATGGGGTCCCCCCTGGGCACCGCAGACCTAAGCTTGTTTAACTCCTACCTCTTAAAGGGACCGAGAAAAAATGACCTTTTCTGCACTCCAATGTAAGTCAATGGGGCGATTTTTTGGCTATGTGCTAGAAATGAAATTCAGTGCGGATTGGATGACAGGCACCCTAGGCACCCAGGATCGGCTTTAGTTTCACGTGTATCTCTTAAGCCGGCAGAGAAAACCCACCTGATATGCGCTCCACACAATTGAATAGAGACGCCGTTGATTTTCTATGGGAATTGCAGAAATGACTTCTAAGCCTCAAAATAATGACTTTTTTTCCTAAGGTGGTAGGAATGAAACTCAGTGCGGGCTGGATGGGGTCCCCCCTGGGCACCGCAGACCTAAGCTTGTTTAACTCCTACCTCTTAAAGGGACCGAGAAAAAATGACCTTTTCTGCACTCCAATGTAAGTCAATGGGGCGATTTTTTGGCTATGTGCTAGAAATGAAATTCAGTGCGGATTGGATGACAGGCACCCTAGGCACCCAGGATCGGCTTTAGTTTCACGTGTATCTCTTAAGCCGGCAGAGAAAACCCACCTGATATGCGCTCCACACAATTGAATAGAGACGCCGTTGATTTTCTATGGGAATTGCAGAAATGACTTCTAAGCCTCAAAATAATGACTTTTTTTCCTAAGGTGGTAGGAATGAAACTCAGTGCGGGCTGGATGGGGTCCCCCCTGGGCACCGCAGACCTAAGCTTGTTTAACTCCTACCTCTTAAAGGGACCGAGAAAAAATGACCTTTTCTGCACTCCAATGTAAGTCAATGGGGCGATTTTTTGGCTATGTGCTAGAAATGAAATTCAGTGCGGATTGGATGACAGGCACCCTAGGCACCCAGGATCGGCTTTAGTTTCACGTGTATCTCTTAAGCCGGCAGAGAAAACCCACCTGATATGCGCTCCACACAATTGAATAGAGACGCCGTTGATTTTCTATGGGAATTGCAGAAATGACTTCTAAGCCTCAAAATAATGACTTTTTTTCCTAAGGTGGTAGGAATGAAACTCAGTGCGGGCTGGATGGGGTCCCCCCTGGGCACCGCAGACCTAAGCTTGTTTAACTCCTACCTCTTAAAGGGACCGAGAAAAAATGACCTTTTCTGCACTCCAATGTAAGTCAATGGGGCGATTTTTTGGCTATGTGCTAGAAATGAAATTCAGTGCGGATTGGATGACAGGCACCCTAGGCACCCAGGATCGGCTTTAGTTTCACGTGTATCTCTTAAGCCGGCAGAGAAAACCCACCTGATATGCGCTCCACACAATTGAATAGAGACGCCGTTGATTTTCTATGGGAATTGCAGAAATGACTTCTAAGCCTCAAAATAATGACTTTTTTTCCTAAGGTGGTAGGAATGAAACTCAGTGCGGGCTGGATGGGGTCCCCCCTGGGCACCGCAGACCTAAGCTTGTTTAACTCCTACCTCTTAAAGGGACCGAGAAAAAATGACCTTTTCTGCACTCCAATGTAAGTCAATGGGGCGATTTTTTGGCTATGTGCTAGAAATGAAATTCAGTGCGGATTGGATGACAGGCACCCTAGGCACCCAGGATCGGCTTTAGTTTCACGTGTATCTCTTAAGCCGGCAGAGAAAACCCACCTGATATGCGCTCCACACAATTGAATAGAGACGCCGTTGATTTTCTATGGGAATTGCAGAAATGACTTCTAAGCCTCAAAATAATGACTTTTTTTCCTAAGGTGGTAGGAATGAAACTCAGTGCGGGCTGGATGGGGTCCCCCCTGGGCACCGCAGACCTAAGCTTGTTTAACTCCTACCTCTTAAAGGGACCGAGAAAAAATGACCTTTTCTGCACTCCAATGTAAGTCAATGGGGCGATTTTTTGGCTATGTGCTAGAAATGAAATTCAGTGCGGATTGGATGACAGGCACCCTAGGCACCCAGGATCGGCTTTAGTTTCACGTGTATCTCTTAAGCCGGCAGAGAAAACCCACCTGATATGCGCTCCACACAATTGAATAGAGACGCCGTTGATTTTCTATGGGAATTGCAGAAATGACTTCTAAGCCTCAAAATAATGACTTTTTTTCCTAAGGTGGTAGGAATGAAACTCAGTGCGGGCTGGATGGGGTCCCCCCTGGGCACCGCAGACCTAAGCTTGTTTAACTCCTACCTCTTAAAGGGACCGAGAAAAAATGACCTTTTCTGCACTCCAATGTAAGTCAATGGGGCGATTTTTTGGCTATGTGCTAGAAATGAAATTCAGTGCGGATTGGATGACAGGCACCCTAGGCACCCAGGATCGGCTTTAGTTTCACGTGTATCTCTTAAGCCGGCAGAGAAAACCCACCTGATATGCGCTCCACACAATTGAATAGAGACGCCGTTGATTTTCTATGGGAATTGCAGAAATGACTTCTAAGCCTCAAAATAATGACTTTTTTTCCTAAGGTGGTAGGAATGAAACTCAGTGCGGGCTGGATGGGGTCCCCCCTGGGCACCGCAGACCTAAGCTTGTTTAACTCCTACCTCTTAAAGGGACCGAGAAAAAATGACCTTTTCTGCACTCCAATGTAAGTCAATGGGGCGATTTTTTGGCTATGTGCTAGAAATGAAATTCAGTGCGGATTGGATGACAGGCACCCTAGGCACCCAGGATCGGCTTTAGTTTCACGTGTATCTCTTAAGCCGGCAGAGAAAACCCACCTGATATGCGCTCCACACAATTGAATAGAGACGCCGTTGATTTTCTATGGGAATTGCAGAAATGACTTCTAAGCCTCAAAATAATGACTTTTTTTCCTAAGGTGGTAGGAATGAAACTCAGTGCGGGCTGGATGGGGTCCCCCCTGGGCACCGCAGACCTAAGCTTGTTTAACTCCTACCTCTTAAAGGGACCGAGAAAAAATGACCTTTTCTGCACTCCAATGTAAGTCAATGGGGCGATTTTTTGGCTATGTGCTAGAAATGAAATTCAGTGCGGATTGGATGACAGGCACCCTAGGCACCCAGGATCGGCTTTAGTTTCACGTGTATCTCTTAAGCCGGCAGAGAAAACCCACCTGATATGCGCTCCACACAATTGAATAGAGACGCCGTTGATTTTCTATGGGAATTGCAGAAATGACTTCTAAGCCTCAAAATAATGACTTTTTTTCCTAAGGTGGTAGGAATGAAACTCAGTGCGGGCTGGATGGGGTCCCCCCTGGGCACCGCAGACCTAAGCTTGTTTAACTCCTACCTCTTAAAGGGACCGAGAAAAAATGACCTTTTCTGCACTCCAATGTAAGTCAATGGGGCGATTTTTTGGCTATGTGCTAGAAATGAAATTCAGTGCGGATTGGATGACAGGCACCCTAGGCACCCAGGATCGGCTTTAGTTTCACGTGTATCTCTTAAGCCGGCAGAGAAAACCCACCTGATATGCGCTCCACACAATTGAATAGAGACGCCGTTGATTTTCTATGGGAATTGCAGAAATGACTTCTAAGCCTCAAAATAATGACTTTTTTTCCTAAGGTGGTAGGAATGAAACTCAGTGCGGGCTGGATGGGGTCCCCCCTGGGCACCGCAGACCTAAGCTTGTTTAACTCCTACCTCTTAAAGGGACCGAGAAAAAATGACCTTTTCTGCACTCCAATGTAAGTCAATGGGGCGATTTTTTGGCTATGTGCTAGAAATGAAATTCAGTGCGGATTGGATGACAGGCACCCTAGGCACCCAGGATCGGCTTTAGTTTCACGTGTATCTCTTAAGCCGGCAGAGAAAACCCACCTGATATGCGCTCCACACAATTGAATAGAGACGCCGTTGATTTTCTATGGGAATTGCAGAAATGACTTCTAAGCCTCAAAATAATGACTTTTTTTCCTAAGGTGGTAGGAATGAAACTCAGTGCGGGCTGGATGGGGTCCCCCCTGGGCACCGCAGACCTAAGCTTGTTTAACTCCTACCTCTTAAAGGGACCGAGAAAAAATGACCTTTTCTGCACTCCAATGTAAGTCAATGGGGCGATTTTTTGGCTATGTGCTAGAAATGAAATTCAGTGCGGATTGGATGACAGGCACCCTAGGCACCCAGGATCGGCTTTAGTTTCACGTGTATCTCTTAAGCCGGCAGAGAAAACCCACCTGATATGCGCTCCACACAATTGAATAGAGACGCCGTTGATTTTCTATGGGAATTGCAGAAATGACTTCTAAGCCTCAAAATAATGACTTTTTTTCCTAAGGTGGTAGGAATGAAACTCAGTGCGGGCTGGATGGGGTCCCCCCTGGGCACCGCAGACCTAAGCTTGTTTAACTCCTACCTCTTAAAGGGACCGAGAAAAAATGACCTTTTCTGCACTCCAATGTAAGTCAATGGGGCGATTTTTTGGCTATGTGCTAGAAATGAAATTCAGTGCGGATTGGATGACAGGCACCCTAGGCACCCAGGATCGGCTTTAGTTTCACGTGTATCTCTTAAGCCGGCAGAGAAAACCCACCTGATATGCGCTCCACACAATTGAATAGAGACGCCGTTGATTTTCTATGGGAATTGCAGAAATGACTTCTAAGCCTCAAAATAATGACTTTTTTTCCTAAGGTGGTAGGAATGAAACTCAGTGCGGGCTGGATGGGGTCCCCCCTGGGCACCGCAGACCTAAGCTTGTTTAACTCCTACCTCTTAAAGGGACCGAGAAAAAATGACCTTTTCTGCACTCCAATGTAAGTCAATGGGGCGATTTTTTGGCTATGTGCTAGAAATGAAATTCAGTGCGGATTGGATGACAGGCACCCTAGGCACCCAGGATCGGCTTTAGTTTCACGTGTATCTCTTAAGCCGGCAGAGAAAACCCACCTGATATGCGCTCCACACAATTGAATAGAGACGCCGTTGATTTTCTATGGGAATTGCAGAAATGACTTCTAAGCCTCAAAATAATGACTTTTTTTCCTAAGGTGGTAGGAATGAAACTCAGTGCGGGCTGGATGGGGTCCCCCCTGGGCACCGCAGACCTAAGCTTGTTTAACTCCTACCTCTTAAAGGGACCGAGAAAAAATGACCTTTTCTGCACTCCAATGTAAGTCAATGGGGCGATTTTTTGGCTATGTGCTAGAAATGAAATTCAGTGCGGATTGGATGACAGGCACCCTAGGCACCCAGGATCGGCTTTAGTTTCACGTGTATCTCTTAAGCCGGCAGAGAAAACCCACCTGATATGCGCTCCACACAATTGAATAGAGACGCCGTTGATTTTCTATGGGAATTGCAGAAATGACTTCTAAGCCTCAAAATAATGACTTTTTTTCCTAAGGTGGTAGGAATGAAACTCAGTGCGGGCTGGATGGGGTCCCCCCTGGGCACCGCAGACCTAAGCTTGTTTAACTCCTACCTCTTAAAGGGACCGAGAAAAAATGACCTTTTCTGCACTCCAATGTAAGTCAATGGGGCGATTTTTTGGCTATGTGCTAGAAATGAAATTCAGTGCGGATTGGATGACAGGCACCCTAGGCACCCAGGATCGGCTTTAGTTTCACGTGTATCTCTTAAGCCGGCAGAGAAAACCCACCTGATATGCGCTCCACACAATTGAATAGAGACGCCGTTGATTTTCTATGGGAATTGCAGAAATGACTTCTAAGCCTCAAAATAATGACTTTTTTTCCTAAGGTGGTAGGAATGAAACTCAGTGCGGGCTGGATGGGGTCCCCCCTGGGCACCGCAGACCTAAGCTTGTTTAACTCCTACCTCTTAAAGGGACCGAGAAAAAATGACCTTTTCTGCACTCCAATGTAAGTCAATGGGGCGATTTTTTGGCTATGTGCTAGAAATGAAATTCAGTGCGGATTGGATGACAGGCACCCTAGGCACCCAGGATCGGCTTTAGTTTCACGTGTATCTCTTAAGCCGGCAGAGAAAACCCACCTGATATGCGCTCCACACAATTGAATAGAGACGCCGTTGATTTTCTATGGGAATTGCAGAAATGACTTCTAAGCCTCAAAATAATGACTTTTTTTCCTAAGGTGGTAGGAATGAAACTCAGTGCGGGCTGGATGGGGTCCCCCCTGGGCACCGCAGACCTAAGCTTGTTTAACTCCTACCTCTTAAAGGGACCGAGAAAAAATGACCTTTTCTGCACTCCAATGTAAGTCAATGGGGCGATTTTTTGGCTATGTGCTAGAAATGAAATTCAGTGCGGATTGGATGACAGGCACCCTAGGCACCCAGGATCGGCTTTAGTTTCACGTGTATCTCTTAAGCCGGCAGAGAAAACCCACCTGATATGCGCTCCACACAATTGAATAGAGACGCCGTTGATTTTCTATGGGAATTGCAGAAATGACTTCTAAGCCTCAAAATAATGACTTTTTTTCCTAAGGTGGTAGGAATGAAACTCAGTGCGGGCTGGATGGGGTCCCCCCTGGGCACCGCAGACCTAAGCTTGTTTAACTCCTACCTCTTAAAGGGACCGAGAAAAAATGACCTTTTCTGCACTCCAATGTAAGTCAATGGGGCGATTTTTTGGCTATGTGCTAGAAATGAAATTCAGTGCGGATTGGATGACAGGCACCCTAGGCACCCAGGATCGGCTTTAGTTTCACGTGTATCTCTTAAGCCGGCAGAGAAAACCCACCTGATATGCGCTCCACACAATTGAATAGAGACGCCGTTGATTTTCTATGGGAATTGCAGAAATGACTTCTAAGCCTCAAAATAATGACTTTTTTTCCTAAGGTGGTAGGAATGAAACTCAGTGCGGGCTGGATGGGGTCCCCCCTGGGCACCGCAGACCTAAGCTTGTTTAACTCCTACCTCTTAAAGGGACCGAGAAAAAATGACCTTTTCTGCACTCCAATGTAAGTCAATGGGGCGATTTTTTGGCTATGTGCTAGAAATGAAATTCAGTGCGGATTGGATGACAGGCACCCTAGGCACCCAGGATCGGCTTTAGTTTCACGTGTATCTCTTAAGCCGGCAGAGAAAACCCACCTGATATGCGCTCCACACAATTGAATAGAGACGCCGTTGATTTTCTATGGGAATTGCAGAAATGACTTCTAAGCCTCAAAATAATGACTTTTTTTCCTAAGGTGGTAGGAATGAAACTCAGTGCGGGCTGGATGGGGTCCCCCCTGGGCACCGCAGACCTAAGCTTGTTTAACTCCTACCTCTTAAAGGGACCGAGAAAAAATGACCTTTTCTGCACTCCAATGTAAGTCAATGGGGCGATTTTTTGGCTATGTGCTAGAAATGAAATTCAGTGCGGATTGGATGACAGGCACCCTAGGCACCCAGGATCGGCTTTAGTTTCACGTGTATCTCTTAAGCCGGCAGAGAAAACCCACCTGATATGCGCTCCACACAATTGAATAGAGACGCCGTTGATTTTCTATGGGAATTGCAGAAATGACTTCTAAGCCTCAAAATAATGACTTTTTTTCCTAAGGTGGTAGGAATGAAACTCAGTGCGGGCTGGATGGGGTCCCCCCTGGGCACCGCAGACCTAAGCTTGTTTAACTCCTACCTCTTAAAGGGACCGAGAAAAAATGACCTTTTCTGCACTCCAATGTAAGTCAATGGGGCGATTTTTTGGCTATGTGCTAGAAATGAAATTCAGTGCGGATTGGATGACAGGCACCCTAGGCACCCAGGATCGGCTTTAGTTTCACGTGTATCTCTTAAGCCGGCAGAGAAAACCCACCTGATATGCGCTCCACACAATTGAATAGAGACGCCGTTGATTTTCTATGGGAATTGCAGAAATGACTTCTAAGCCTCAAAATAATGACTTTTTTTCCTAAGGTGGTAGGAATGAAACTCAGTGCGGGCTGGATGGGGTCCCCCCTGGGCACCGCAGACCTAAGCTTGTTTAACTCCTACCTCTTAAAGGGACCGAGAAAAAATGACCTTTTCTGCACTCCAATGTAAGTCAATGGGGCGATTTTTTGGCTATGTGCTAGAAATGAAATTCAGTGCGGATTGGATGACAGGCACCCTAGGCACCCAGGATCGGCTTTAGTTTCACGTGTATCTCTTAAGCCGGCAGAGAAAACCCACCTGATATGCGCTCCACACAATTGAATAGAGACGCCGTTGATTTTCTATGGGAATTGCAGAAATGACTTCTAAGCCTCAAAATAATGACTTTTTTTCCTAAGGTGGTAGGAATGAAACTCAGTGCGGGCTGGATGGGGTCCCCCCTGGGCACCGCAGACCTAAGCTTGTTTAACTCCTACCTCTTAAAGGGACCGAGAAAAAATGACCTTTTCTGCACTCCAATGTAAGTCAATGGGGCGATTTTTTGGCTATGTGCTAGAAATGAAATTCAGTGCGGATTGGATGACAGGCACCCTAGGCACCCAGGATCGGCTTTAGTTTCACGTGTATCTCTTAAGCCGGCAGAGAAAACCCACCTGATATGCGCTCCACACAATTGAATAGAGACGCCGTTGATTTTCTATGGGAATTGCAGAAATGACTTCTAAGCCTCAAAATAATGACTTTTTTTCCTAAGGTGGTAGGAATGAAACTCAGTGCGGGCTGGATGGGGTCCCCCCTGGGCACCGCAGACCTAAGCTTGTTTAACTCCTACCTCTTAAAGGGACCGAGAAAAAATGACCTTTTCTGCACTCCAATGTAAGTCAATGGGGCGATTTTTTGGCTATGTGCTAGAAATGAAATTCAGTGCGGATTGGATGACAGGCACCCTAGGCACCCAGGATCGGCTTTAGTTTCACGTGTATCTCTTAAGCCGGCAGAGAAAACCCACCTGATATGCGCTCCACACAATTGAATAGAGACGCCGTTGATTTTCTATGGGAATTGCAGAAATGACTTCTAAGCCTCAAAATAATGACTTTTTTTCCTAAGGTGGTAGGAATGAAACTCAGTGCGGGCTGGATGGGGTCCCCCCTGGGCACCGCAGACCTAAGCTTGTTTAACTCCTACCTCTTAAAGGGACCGAGAAAAAATGACCTTTTCTGCACTCCAATGTAAGTCAATGGGGCGATTTTTTGGCTATGTGCTAGAAATGAAATTCAGTGCGGATTGGATGACAGGCACCCTAGGCACCCAGGATCGGCTTTAGTTTCACGTGTATCTCTTAAGCCGGCAGAGAAAACCCACCTGATATGCGCTCCACACAATTGAATAGAGACGCCGTTGATTTTCTATGGGAATTGCAGAAATGACTTCTAAGCCTCAAAATAATGACTTTTTTTCCTAAGGTGGTAGGAATGAAACTCAGTGCGGGCTGGATGGGGTCCCCCCTGGGCACCGCAGACCTAAGCTTGTTTAACTCCTACCTCTTAAAGGGACCGAGAAAAAATGACCTTTTCTGCACTCCAATGTAAGTCAATGGGGCGATTTTTTGGCTATGTGCTAGAAATGAAATTCAGTGCGGATTGGATGACAGGCACCCTAGGCACCCAGGATCGGCTTTAGTTTCACGTGTATCTCTTAAGCCGGCAGAGAAAACCCACCTGATATGCGCTCCACACAATTGAATAGAGACGCCGTTGATTTTCTATGGGAATTGCAGAAATGACTTCTAAGCCTCAAAATAATGACTTTTTTTCCTAAGGTGGTAGGAATGAAACTCAGTGCGGGCTGGATGGGGTCCCCCCTGGGCACCGCAGACCTAAGCTTGTTTAACTCCTACCTCTTAAAGGGACCGAGAAAAAATGACCTTTTCTGCACTCCAATGTAAGTCAATGGGGCGATTTTTTGGCTATGTGCTAGAAATGAAATTCAGTGCGGATTGGATGACAGGCACCCTAGGCACCCAGGATCGGCTTTAGTTTCACGTGTATCTCTTAAGCCGGCAGAGAAAACCCACCTGATATGCGCTCCACACAATTGAATAGAGACGCCGTTGATTTTCTATGGGAATTGCAGAAATGACTTCTAAGCCTCAAAATAATGACTTTTTTTCCTAAGGTGGTAGGAATGAAACTCAGTGCGGGCTGGATGGGGTCCCCCCTGGGCACCGCAGACCTAAGCTTGTTTAACTCCTACCTCTTAAAGGGACCGAGAAAAAATGACCTTTTC
>NW_027210487.1:60000-69008 GCF_027789765.1 Dendropsophus ebraccatus
ACCCTAGGCACCCAGGATCGGCTTTAGTTTCACGTGTATCTCTTAAGCCGGCAGAGAAAACCCACCTGATATGCGCTCCACACAATTGAATAGAGACGCCAGTTGATTTTCTATGGGAATTGCAGAAATGACTTCTAAGCCTCAAAATAATGACTTTTTTTCCTAAGGTGGTAGGAATGAAACTCAGTGCGGGCTGGATGGGGTCCCCCCTGGGCACCGCAGACCTAAGCTTGTTTAACTCCTACCTCTTAAAGGGACCGAGAAAAAATGACCTTTTCTGCACTCCAATGTAAGTCAATGGGGCGATTTTTTGGCTATGTGCTAGAAATGAAATTCAGTGCGGATTGGATGACAGGCACCCTAGGCACCCAGGATCGGCTTTAGTTTCACGTGTATCTCTTAAGCCGGCAGAGAAAACCCACCTGATATGCGCTCCACACAATTGAATTAGAGACGCCGTTGATTTTCTATGGGAATTGCAGAAATGACTTCTAAGCCTCAAAATAATGACTTTTTTTCCTAAGGTGGTAGGAATGAAACTCAGTGCGGGCTGGATGGGGTCCCCCCTGGGCACCGCAGACCTAAGCTTGTTTAACTCCTACCTCTTAAAGGGACCGAGAAAAAATGACCTTTTCTGCACTCCAATGTAAGTCAATGGGGCGATTTTTTGGCTATGTGCTAGAAATGAAATTCAGTGCGGATTGGATGACAGGCACCCTAGGCACCCAGGATCGGCTTTAGTTTCACGTGTATCTCTTAAGCCGGCAGAGAAAATCCACCTGATATGCGCTCCACACAATTGAATAGAGACGCCAGTTGATTTTCTATGGGAATTGCAGAAATGACTTCTAAGCCTCAAAATAATGACTTTTTTTCCTAAGGTGGTAGGAATGAAACTCAGTGTGGGCTGGATGGGGTCCCCCCTGGGCACCGCAGACCTAAGCTTGTTTAACTCCTACCTCTTAAAGGGACCGAGAAAAAATGACCTTTTCTGCACTCCAATGTAAGTCAATGGGGCGATTTTTTGGCTATGTGCTAGAAATGAAATTCAGTGCGGATTGGATGACAGGCACCCTAGGCACCCAGGATCGGCTTTAGTTTCACGTGTATCTCTTAAGCCGGCAGAGAAAACCCACCTGATATGCGCTCCACACAATTGAATTAGAGACGCCGTTGATTTTCTATGGGAATTGCAGAAATGACTTCTAAGCCTCAAAATAATGACTTTTTTTCCTAAGGTGGTAGGAATGAAACTCAGTGCGGGCTGGATGGGGTCCCCCCTGGGCACCGCAGACCTAAGCTTGTTTAACTCCTACCTCTTAAAGGGACCGAGAAAAAATGACCTTTTCTGCACTCCAATGTAAGTCAATGGGGCGATTTTTTGGCTATGTGCTAGAAATGAAATTCAGTGCGGATTGGATGACAGGCACCCTAGGCACCCAGGATCGGCTTTAGTTTCACGTGTATCTCTTAAGCCGGCAGAGAAAATCCCACCTGATATGCGCTCCACACAATTGAATAGAGACGCCAGTTGATTTTCTATGGGAATTGCAGAAATGACTTCTAAGCCTCAAAATAATGACTTTTTTTCCTAAGGTGGTAGGAATGAAACTCAGTGCGGGCTGGATGGGGTCCCCCCTGGGCACCGCAGACCTAAGCTTGTTTAACTCCTACCTCTTAAAGGGACCGAGAAAAAATGACCTTTTCTGCACTCCAATGTAAGTCAATGGGGCGATTTTTTGGCTATGTGCTAGAAATGAAATTCAGTGCGGATTGGATGACAGGCACCCTAGGCACCCAGGATCGGCTTTAGTTTCACGTGTATCTCTTAAGCCGGCAGAGAAAACCCACCTGATATGCGCTCCACACAATTGAATTAGAGACGCCGTTGATTTTCTATGGGAATTGCAGAAATGACTTCTAAGCCTCAAAATAATGACTTTTTTTCCTAAGGTGGTAGGAATGAAACTCAGTGCGGGCTGGATGGGGTCCCCCCTGGGCACCGCAGACCTAAGCTTGTTTAACTCCTACCTCTTAAAGGGACCGAGAAAAAATGACCTTTTCTGCACTCCAATGTAAGTCAATGGGGCGATTTTTTGGCTATGTGCTAGAAATGAAATTCAGTGCGGATTGGATGACAGGCACCCTAGGCACCCAGGATCGGCTTTAGTTTCACGTGTATCTCTTAAGCCGGCAGAGAAAACCCACCTGATATGCGCTCCACACAATTGAATAGAGACGCCAGTTGATTTTCTATGGGAATTGCAGAAATGACTTCTAAGCCTCAAAATAATGACTTTTTTTCCTAAGGTGGTAGGAATGAAACTCAGTGCGGGCTGGATGGGGTCCCCCCTGGGCACCGCAGACCTAAGCTTGTTTAACTCCTACCTCTTAAAGGGACCGAGAAAAAATGACCTTTTCTGCACTCCAATGTAAGTCAATGGGGCGATTTTTTGGCTATGTGCTAGAAATGAAATTCAGTGCGGATTGGATGACAGGCACCCTAGGCACCCAGGATCGGCTTTAGTTTCACGTGTATCTCTTAAGCCGGCAGAGAAAACCCACCTGATATGCGCTCCACACAATTGAATTAGAGACGCCGTTGATTTTCTATGGGAATTGCAGAAATGACTTCTAAGCCTCAAAATAATGACTTTTTTTCCTAAGGTGGTAGGAATGAAACTCAGTGCGGGCTGGATGGGGTCCCCCCTGGGCACCGCAGACCTAAGCTTGTTTAACTCCTACCTCTTAAAGGGACCGAGAAAAAATGACCTTTTCTGCACTCCAATGTAAGTCAATGGGGCGTTGCACTCCAATGTAAGTCAATGGGGCGATTTTTTGGCTATGTGCTAGAAATGAAATTCAGTGCGGATTGGATGACAGGCACCCTAGGCACCCAGGATCGGCTTTAGTTTCACGTGTATCTCTTAAGCCGGCAGAGAAAACCCACCTGATATGCGCTCCACACAATTGAATTAGAGACGCCGTTGATTTTCTATGGGAATTGCAGAAATGACTTCTAAGCCTCAAAATAATGACTTTTTTTCCTAAGGTGGTAGGAATGAAACTCAGTGCGGGCTGGATGGGGTCCCCCCTGGGCACCGCAGACCTAAGCTTGTTTAACTCCTACCTCTTAAAGGGACCGAGAAAAAATGACCTTTTCTGCACTCCAATGTAAGTCAATGGGGCGATTTTTTGGCTATGTGCTAGAAATGAAATTCAGTGCGGATTGGATGACAGGCACCCTAGGCACCCAGGATCGGCTTTAGTTTCACGTGTATCTCTTAAGCCGGCAGAGAAAATCCACCTGATATGCGCTCCACACAATTGAATAGAGACGCCAGTTGATTTTCTATGGGAATTGCAGAAATGACTTCTAAGCCTCAAAATAATGACTTTTTTTCCTAAGGTGGTAGGAATGAAACTCAGTGCGGGCTGGATGGGGTCCCCCCTGGGCACCGCAGACCTAAGCTTGTTTAACTCCTACCTCTTAAAGGGACCGAGAAAAAATGACCTTTTCTGCACTCCAATGTAAGTCAATGGGGCGATTTTTTGGCTATGTGCTAGAAATGAAATTCAGTGCGGATTGGATGACAGGCACCCTAGGCACCCAGGATCGGCTTTAGTTTCACGTGTATCTCTTAAGCCGGCAGAGAAAATCCCACCTGATATGCGCTCCACACAATTGAATAGAGACGCCGTTGATTTTCTATGGGAATTGCAGAAATGACTTCTAAGCCTCAAAATAATGACTTTTTTTCCTAAGGTGGTAGGAATGAAACTCAGTGCGGGCTGGATGGGGTCCCCCCTGGGCACCGCAGACCTAAGCTTGTTTAACTCCTACCTCTTAAAGGGACCGAGAAAAAATGACCTTTTCTGCACTCCAATGTAAGTCAATGGGGCGATTTTTTGGCTATGTGCTAGAAATGAAATTCAGTGCGGATTGGATGACAGGCACCCTAGGCACCCAGGATCGGCTTTAGTTTCACGTGTATCTCTTAAGCCGGCAGAGAAAACCCACCTGATATGCGCTCCACACAATTGAATAGAGACGCCGTTGATTTTCTATGGGAATTGCAGAAATGACTTCTAAGCCTCAAAATAATGACTTTTTTTCCTAAGGTGGTAGGAATGAAACTCAGTGCGGGCTGGATGGGGTCCCCCCTGGGCACCGCAGACCTAAGCTTGTTTAACTCCTACCTCTTAAAGGGACCGAGAAAAAATGACCTTTTCTGCACTCCAATGTAAGTCAATGGGGCGATTTTTTGGCTATGTGCTAGAAATGAAATTCAGTGCGGATTGGATGACAGGCACCCTAGGCACCCAGGATCGGCTTTAGTTTCACGTGTATCTCTTAAGCCGGCAGAGAAAATCCACCTGATATGCGCTCCACACAATTGAATAGAGACGCCAGTTGATTTTCTATGGGAATTGCAGAAATGACTTCTAAGCCTCAAAATAATGACTTTTTTTCCTAAGGTGGTAGGAATGAAACTCAGTGCGGGCTGGATGGGGTCCCCCCTGGGCACCGCAGACCTAAGCTTGTTTAACTCCTACCTCTTAAAGGGACCGAGAAAAAATGACCTTTTCTGCACTCCAATGTAAGTCAATGGGGCGATTTTTTGGCTATGTGCTAGAAATGAAATTCAGTGCGGATTGGATGACAGGCACCCTAGGCACCCAGGATCGGCTTTAGTTTCACGTGTATCTCTTAAGCCGGCAGAGAAAACCCACCTGATATGCGCTCCACACAATTGAATTAGAGACGCCGTTGATTTTCTATGGGAATTGCAGAAATGACTTCTAAGCCTCAAAATAATGACTTTTTTTCCTAAGGTGGTAGGAATGAAACTCAGTGCGGGCTGGATGGGGTCCCCCCTGGGCACCGCAGACCTAAGCTTGTTTAACTCCTACCTCTTAAAGGGACCGAGAAAAAATGACCTTTTCTGCACTCCAATGTAAGTCAATGGGGCGATTTTTTGGCTATGTGCTAGAAATGAAATTCAGTGCGGATTGGATGACAGGCACCCTAGGCACCCAGGATCGGCTTTAGTTTCACGTGTATCTCTTAAGCCGGCAGAGAAAATCCACCTGATATGCGCTCCACACAATTGAATAGAGACGCCAGTTGATTTTCTATGGGAATTGCAGAAATGACTTCTAAGCCTCAAAATAATGACTTTTTTTCCTAAGGTGGTAGGAATGAAACTCAGTGCGGGCTGGATGGGGTCCCCCCTGGGCACCGCAGACCTAAGCTTGTTTAACTCCTACCTCTTAAAGGGACCGAGAAAAAATGACCTTTTCTGCACTCCAATGTAAGTCAATGGGGCGATTTTTTGGCTATGTGCTAGAAATGAAATTCAGTGCGGATTGGATGACAGGCACCCTAGGCACCCAGGATCGGCTTTAGTTTCACGTGTATCTCTTAAGCCGGCAGAGAAAACCCACCTGATATGCGCTCCACACAATTGAATTAGAGACGCCGTTGATTTTCTATGGGAATTGCAGAAATGACTTCTAAGCCTCAAAATAATGACTTTTTTTCCTAAGGTGGTAGGAATGAAACTCAGTGCGGGCTGGATGGGGTCCCCCCTGGGCACCGCAGACCTAAGCTTGTTTAACTCCTACCTCTTAAAGGGACCGAGAAAAAATGACCTTTTCTGCACTCCAATGTAAGTCAATGGGGCGATTTTTTGGCTATGTGCTAGAAATGAAATTCAGTGCGGATTGGATGACAGGCACCCTAGGCACCCAGGATCGGCTTTAGTTTCACGTGTATCTCTTAAGCCGGCAGAGAAAATCCCACCTGATATGCGCTCCACACAATTGAATAGAGACGCCAGTTGATTTTCTATGGGAATTGCAGAAATGACTTCTAAGCCTCAAAATAATGACTTTTTTTCCTAAGGTGGTAGGAATGAAACTCAGTGTGGGCTGGATGGGGTCCCCCCTGGGCACCGCAGACCTAAGCTTGTTTAACTCCTACCTCTTAAAGGGACCGAGAAAAAATGACCTTTTCTGCACTCCAATGTAAGTCAATGGGGCGATTTTTTGGCTATGTGCTAGAAATGAAATTCAGTGCGGATTGGATGACAGGCACCCTAGGCACCCAGGATCGGCTTTAGTTTCACGTGTATCTCTTAAGCCGGCAGAGAAAATCCACCTGATATGCGCTCCACACAATTGAATAGAGACGCCGTTGATTTTCTATGGGAATTGCAGAAATGACTTCTAAGCCTCAAAATAATGACTTTTTTTCCTAAGGTGGTAGGAATGAAACTCAGTGCGGGCTGGATGGGGTCCCCCCTGGGCACCGCAGACCTAAGCTTGTTTAACTCCTACCTCTTAAAGGGACCGAGAAAAAATGACCTTTTCTGCACTCCAATGTAAGTCAATGGGGCGATTTTTTGGCTATGTGCTAGAAATGAAATTCAGTGCGGATTGGATGACAGGCACCCTAGGCACCCAGGATCGGCTTTAGTTTCACGTGTATCTCTTAAGCCGGCAGAGAAAACCCACCTGATATGCGCTCCACACAATTGAATAGAGACGCCAGTTGATTTTCTATGGGAATTGCAGAAATGACTTCTAAGCCTCAAAATAATGACTTTTTTTCCTAAGGTGGTAGGAATGAAACTCAGTGCGGGCTGGATGGGGTCCCCCCTGGGCACCGCAGACCTAAGCTTGTTTAACTCCTACCTCTTAAAGGGACCGAGAAAAAATGACCTTTTCTGCACTCCAATGTAAGTCAATGGGGCGATTTTTTGGCTATGTGCTAGAAATGAAATTCAGTGCGGATTGGATGACAGGCACCCTAGGCACCCAGGATCGGCTTTAGTTTCACGTGTATCTCTTAAGCCGGCAGAGAAAATCCACCTGATATGCGCTCCACACAATTGAATTAGAGACGCCGTTGATTTTCTATGGGAATTGCAGAAATGACTTCTAAGCCTCAAAATAATGACTTTTTTTCCTAAGGTGGTAGGAATGAAACTCAGTGCGGGCTGGATGGGGTCCCCCCTGGGCACCGCAGACCTAAGCTTGTTTAACTCCTACCTCTTA
Organism: Dendropsophus ebraccatus; assembly: GCF_027789765.1. Taxonomy (NCBI): domain Eukaryota; kingdom Metazoa; phylum Chordata; class Amphibia; order Anura; family Hylidae; genus Dendropsophus; species Dendropsophus ebraccatus. The sequence continues at coordinate 67,063 of NW_027210487.1, forward strand.
AAGGGACCGAGAAAAAATGACCTTTTCTGCACTCCAATGTAAGTCAATGGGGCGATTTTTTGGCTATGTGCTAGAAATGAAATTCAGTGCGGATTGGATGACAGGCACCCTAGGCACCCAGGATCGGCTTTAGTTTCACGTGTATCTCTTAAGCCGGCAGAGAAAACCCACCTGATATGCGCTCCACACAATTGAATTAGAGACGCCAGTTGATTTTCTATGGGAATTGCAGAAATGACTTCTAAGCCTCAAAATAATGACTTTTTTTCCTAAGGTGGTAGGAATGAAACTCAGTGCGGGCTGGATGGGGTCCCCCCTGGGCACCGCAGACCTAAGCTTGTTTAACTCCTACCTCTTAAAGGGACCGAGAAAAAATGACCTTTTCTGCACTCCAATGTAAGTCAATGGGGCGATTTTTTGGCTATGTGCTAGAAATGAAATTCAGTGCGGATTGGATGACAGGCACCCTAGGCACCCAGGATCGGCTTTAGTTTCACGTGTATCTCTTAAGCCGGCAGAGAAAACCCACCTGATATGCGCTCCACACAATTGAATTAGAGACGCCGTTGATTTTCTATGGGAATTGCAGAAATGACTTCTAAGCCTCAAAATAATGACTTTTTTTCCTAAGGTGGTAGGAATGAAACTCAGTGCGGGCTGGATGGGGTCCCCCCTGGGCACCGCAGACCTAAGCTTGTTTAACTCCTACCTCTTAAAGGGACCGAGAAAAAATGACCTTTTCTGCACTCCAATGTAAGTCAATGGGGCGATTTTTTGGCTATGTGCTAGAAATGAAATTCAGTGCGGATTGGATGACAGGCACCCTAGGCACCCAGGATCGGCTTTAGTTTCACGTGTATCTCTTAAGCCGGCAGAGAAAATCCCACCTGATATGCGCTCCACACAATTGAATAGAGACGCCAGTTGATTTTCTATGGGAATTGCAGAAATGACTTCTAAGCCTCAAAATAATGACTTTTTTTCCTAAGGTGGTAGGAATGAAACTCAGTGCGGGCTGGATGGGGTCCCCCCTGGGCACCGCAGACCTAAGCTTGTTTAACTCCTACCTCTTAAAGGGACCGAGAAAAAATGACCTTTTCTGCACTCCAATGTAAGTCAATGGGGCGATTTTTTGGCTATGTGCTAGAAATGAAATTCAGTGCGGATTGGATGACAGGCACCCTAGGCACCCAGGATCGGCTTTAGTTTCACGTGTATCTCTTAAGCCGGCAGAGAAAACCCACCTGATATGCGCTCCACACAATTGAATTAGAGACGCCGTTGATTTTCTATGGGAATTGCAGAAATGACTTCTAAGCCTCAAAATAATGACTTTTTTTCCTAAGGTGGTAGGAATGAAACTCAGTGCGGGCTGGATGGGGTCCCCCCTGGGCACCGCAGACCTAAGCTTGTTTAACTCCTACCTCTTAAAGGGACCGAGAAAAAATGACCTTTTCTGCACTCCAATGTAAGTCAATGGGGCGATTTTTTGGCTATGTGCTAGAAATGAAATTCAGTGCGGATTGGATGACAGGCACCCTAGGCACCCAGGATCGGCTTTAGTTTCACGTGTATCTCTTAAGCCGGCAGAGAAAACCCACCTGATATGCGCTCCACACAATTGAATTAGAGACGCCAGTTGATTTTCTATGGGAATTGCAGAAATGACTTCTAAGCCTCAAAATAATGACTTTTTTTCCTAAGGTGGTAGGAATGAAACTCAGTGTGGGCTGGATGGGGTCCCCCCTGGGCACCGCAGACCTAAGCTTGTTTAACTCCTACCTCTTAAAGGGACCGAGAAAAAATGACCTTTTCTGCACTCCAATGTAAGTCAATGGGGCGATTTTTTGGCTATGTGCTAGAAATGAAATGCAGTGCGGATTGGATGACAGGCACCCTAGGCACCCAGGATCGGCTTTAGTTTCACGTGTATCTCTTAGGCGGCC
>NW_027210488.1:0-68891 GCF_027789765.1 Dendropsophus ebraccatus
AATACCTGCTCTGGACCCCTCGGCTACCTAGCTGAGGGGTCCAGGGCAGGTATTTTTTATTTTGTGGGACTCTGATCGCCGTGCCACCGGCCCGATCGCCGTGAACGGCCGGCCGGACGTTCACGGCAATCGGGCCGGTGGCACGGTGACCACCATTACTTTTTACAGTAATGGCGGTCGGTGCCGTCCTCGGACAGCACCGACCGCCATTTTTTTCCGGGTCCACCGATGACCCGGAAGTTTCCGATCGCGGCTATTGGCTGATTCTGAATTGATCAGCCTATAGCGGCGATCGTAAGCACGGGGGGTGTTAACCACCCCCCGTGCCGAGAAGCTATGATGGCCTGCTATGATTTATAGCAGGCCATCTTCCCCGATCGCTGTGTGCGAACACGCAGCGATCGGGGAAACATCGAGCGTACGTATACGCCCGTTTGCGTTAAAGCCCACCCTGCGGGGCGTATACGTACGCCCGATGTCGTTAAGGGGTTAAAAGCGACCTGGGTCCTTTTTAAGAGCGACCTGGGTCACTTTAAGAGGGAAATGGGTCCCCTTAAGAGCGACCTGGGGTCCCTTTAAGAGCGAAGGGACCCACGTCGTTCTTAAAGCGACCCAGGTTGCTCCTAAAGGGACCCATGTCACTCTTAAAGGGACGGGAGCAAGTTGCTCTTAAAGGGATGGGACCCAAGTGGCTCTTAAAGGGACGGCATCCAGGATTAAAGTTAAAAGGAAGTCACTGGTAAAGGGGCTCTCTTTTCAAGCACTATGTATTTCCCTGGAAATGCAAATCTAGTTTTTTAATATTAAGCCCCTTTAATGTTTTTGTGGTTCTATATTCCAGAGGCAGAAAGCTTCTTATGCTGCTCTTTATCCTTATTCACTATAAGAAATGTAGAAGAATATACCCTTTATTATTCAGAAATCCTTGTCACCTGCTGAGGTTTCCTATGGGTAACAATGGTTGGGGGCCCACTCAGGCTGAACCCCTAGCTATGCCTCTGAGTATGACGCTGTAAAAGTCGGAGGCTGTGAGAGGAGGGTGGGTGAATGGAGTTTTCTTCCTTCCATGTCCTCCAGTGAGTGGAATCATTATAAGGCATCAGGGCACATGGCAGGCACCAGCAGAGAGGTCTGTGAGCCCATTTGCCTAAACAGAGTCCTGCAGATAACAACAATACCAGGGGCAGTGAGGCAGATAGCAGCCATCAGCAGTGCTCCGGAGAGGAGAGGTTATTGCAGTCTAGTGAAGGAGCAGGAACCAAGGGAGGGGCGGGGCATAGCTGGGAATCCGTCCCTAACTACTGCTTAGGCAGTGTACGGATTTCCAGGAAGGCTGGATAGGATTGCACAAGTAACACACAGGCACACAGCTCTGAGGGGACATTTAGAGACATGTATTCAAAACGGCCCAGTTTAGCTTATTAACCCTTAACGTCATCGGGCGTACACTTACGCCCCCGTTGCCTGGGCTTTAACGCAACAGGGCATAAATGTACGCCCGCGGTTTCCCCGATCGCTGTGTATTCACACACAGCGATCGGGGAAGATGGCCTGCTATAAATCATAGCAGGCCATCTTGGATTCTCGGCACGGGGGGTGGTTAACACCCCCCGTGCTGACGATCGTTGCTATTGGCCGATCAATTCAGATCTGCCAATAGCGGCGATCGTCACCTTTCCGGGTCATCGGTGATGTGATGACCCGGAAAAAATGGCGGTCGGTGCTGTCCGAGGACGGCACCGACCGCCCTTACTGTAAAAAGTAATGGTGGTCACGGTGCCACCGGCCCGATCGCCGTGAATGGCCGGTACTGGCCGGCAGTTCACAGTGATCGGGCCGGTGCCACGGCGATCAAAGTCCCCAAATGTAATAAATACCTGCTCTGGACCACTCAGCTAGGTAGCTGAGGGGTCCAGAGCAGGTATTTGTACTTTACTCACCTGTCCCGGGGTCCTGATCGGCGTCTTCCGGGTTTGCGGCGTTCTCGTCTTCTCTTCTGGGCTTCGGCTTCTTCCGTGCGGGTCCCCGTTAGGCTTTTTCCGGCTCCAGCGTCGTCTTTTTCCGGATTTTGCGCTCTGCTGCCCTCTAGCGGCTGATATGTGTAACTTATCAGCAGCTATAGGGATGTTCCAGAATGTAGTAAAAGTTTTTTTTTCAATTTTTTTTTCTATTTTCCGCACCCTATCGCCGCTGAGTGTTGATCAGCATCGCACGAAAGTGCGCTGCTAATCAGCAACTCCTCCTTTTTGGCGTAGGGTGTTTTTTTCTATATCCTACTGCCATGGTCTGCTGATAAGTGCCGCACATAAGTGTGGCATTTATCGGCAACACCATTTTTGGCGTAGTTTTTTTTTTTTTTTTTATACTTACTGTAAAAAAACACCGTAAAAAACACTACATTACACCACACTACATTACATTGAATAAAGTTTGACACTACACCACTACATACCCCATATACCAATCCCCATATAAAAGTGGCCCCCGGCGTGTTTTCGGTATCAGACGCATACGTTATTATTGCCTCGGACACCGAAACAGCCAGTGAGGATCAATGGAGGATCCTTCTTTCCTCCATTCATCCTCATCCTCATCATCCAGTGATGTGTCTGGGGGTAGCGTAGCGTACGCTCCCCCCCAGACACGTCTTTTCCGCCAGTACAGTCCCAATAAGAGATGACGGTATGGCGTGAAATTCTCCAAACTCTGTGAGAGTACCTCAGGGTACACTTACAGATTTAGGGTACGTGCACACTGCGGAATGGCGAAGGATAACCCTTTGTGCATTCCGCAGCTGAAACCCACCGGCGGACTGATGTGGGCGCATGTCTCCACCCGTGTCATAGACCATTCTATGCACGGACGGATTCCATCGTCCATCCAAAGAATGAATACGTTGGACGGAGAGCGGAATCGGCCTGTGCATAGAATGGAGTCTATGACACATGTGGAGACACGCGCCTGCATCAGTCTGCCGGTGGGTGCCAGCTGCGGAATGCACAAAGGGTTATCCTTCGCCATTCCGCAGTGTGCACGTACCCTTAGAGTGTATGATGGAAGGGACACCTGAATCCAGCCCCCAGATCCCCCCCCTATCCTCGGGAGTTAGTGGGAAGATCGTTTGGGAACTGATCTTCCCACTGCTGGATAAAGGTTACCACCTGTACAGGGATAACTTTTATACCAGCACACCCTCTTCCGGTCCATCGCTGCCCAAGCTACTGTAGCTTGCGGCACGATCCGAAAATATCAGAAAGTAGTAATAAAGCCCTAATATTTAGCAGCCATGGAGCGGACTTATCGCTTCTGGATATGAGGGACCCTGTATCGCACCAGGACAACATTTTCCAGGTGACGTCCCCCACACTGGAGAAAGGGAGACCCCAGAAGAAGTGCAGAGTGTGGCGTAACAGGGGGATCAGGAAGGACACCATTTTCCAGTGTGACACGTGTCCTGATTGTAAGAAATATTATGTATATATAAATATATATCTAGAGTATAGATAATAGGTATATATACACACCACCCTCTTACTGGGTCTAGATTCGAGGTTGGGCCAGTAAATGAAATACAAGAGCGAGTGTAAAGTAAATCACATATTGTCAGAGTGGAATACTGATTTTATATTTGTTATAAAAGTTGTACAGTCATATAAAAGAGCAGAAAGAGATAAGGAATACGAAACTACAATACAAATACAATATAACCAATAAAGAATAACCATTACTACAGAAAACTAAATATTACATCAATTCCAACAACAATTTCAAGCATAGTTACCACATCATGAGCTCCCAACCACACAGGTCTCCATCTCCTTCAGGTCTCCACCTCCTGTGACCTCCCCTTCCTGTCCTTCTGTCCTCCTGACCCATCTTTTTATGTCATCATACTCCACTGTATTGTCCCTATTCTCGCATACGTGTTGTCTCCACCTCGTTGGCCCCAAACCCTTTGATCATGGCAGAGACAATTTGCCAATTGGTAACACAGTGTTATCTTGCATCTGTAAACCCTCTACCTGTGACACCAAATGACTATCTGATGTGAGAATCTCAGCCTACAATGGGTATTTAGTATGCATGTTTGGGAAAAATACAACCATATACAGATGTAGCCTGTGTCGACCTGATCACAATGACACATTTAACTAAACTAAACAAAGCTCTCTGATACAGTTGTTGTGTCAGAGATCAGGTTAACCCTGGCTACGTCTGTAGTCTTCCATCTTGTTTCCAATAAATAGATACCTTATAAAATATACCCAAGATGGCCGACTATAAGATATATATATTTCCTAAGGTCCATTTCTTACATGATGACCCCGGCCTCTTCATACTGGATCGCTTCAAGGCGCACCACACGTCACTGGGGTTCTACATTATCTAAATTCTGTCCCTTATTCCTATTTCAGGGGTCACGTTGATCCAGGGATTATTCTGATTGCCATTATGGAGTCGGGAAGGAATTTTTTCCCAGTGATGAGGCTACTGTCGTCTGCCTCACGAGGGTTTTTTTTCCTTCCTCTGGATCAACACAGCTTGAATTTGATGGACACCTGTCATTTTCAACCTTATAAACTAATAATTGACCTAATACCCCCAAATAAATTAGAATTGTCCCTTTTCCCCAGCTAAATAGGTATGGCCGCCATTCCCATTAGAGGATGCCATGATTCAATTACAAAGCCTCTGTGCCGCCAGAAACCCCCCACAAGTGACCCCATTCTGGAAACTACACCCCATAAGGAATCTAACAAGGAGGGCAGTGGGGATATGGCCCCCTGGTGACTGCCACATTTGAGACGTGAAAATGAAAAAAATTGTATTTTTTATTTTCACACCACATGATCTACATAAGTGCCTGTCACCAGTGGGGTCCATATCCTCACTGCACCCCTTGTTAGATTCCTTATGGTGTGTAGTTTCCATAGTGGGGTCACTTGTGGGGGGTTTCTATTGTCCTGGCCGTACAGGGGCTTTGTAATTGCGACATGGCCTCCATCCTCCATTCCAGCCTCTAAATGGCGCTCTGTCCCTTTGGTGGCTTGCCTTGTGCCCATATGGCACATTATGTCCACATGTGGCGTATTTTCGTACTCAGGGGAAATTACCCTACACGTTTTGCATTTATTTTCTTTTTTAACCCCTTGTGGAAATGGAAAAAAATCAAGGCTAGACACACATTTAGTGTAATTTTTTTAAAATTTTTTATTCTAAATCATTGATCTTGTCATGATTTTTTCATTTTCACAAGGGGCTAAAAGATAAAAAAAAAAAAAACACAAAATGTGTAGAGCAATTTCCCCTGAGTACGGAAATACCCCACATGTGGACATAAAGCGCCCTGCGGTCAGAGGGTAAGCCTCCAAAGGGAAGGAGCACCATTTGGTTTTTTGAGGCTGGATTGGATTTTGAGGGGCCATGTTGCATTTTAAAAGCCCCTGTGTTGCCAAGACAGTTGAAACCCCCCACAAGTGACCCCATTATGGAAACTACACCCCTCAAGGAATGTAACAAGGGGTGTAGTGAGCATATGGACCCCACTGGTGACAGGCACAAATGTGAAACAATGTGGCGTGAGAATGAAATATTACATTTTTTACACTATAATGTTGGTCTAGCCTTGAATTTATCATTTTCACAAGGGGTTAAAAGAGAAAAAAAAAACACAAAATGTGTAGAGCAATTTCCCCCGAGTCCGTAAATACCCCATATGTGGACATAAAGCGCCATGTGGGGTGCAGGGCAAGCTCCTTCCCTTTGGAGGCTCGTGCTGCGCCTGCTTTGCACTTTATGTCCATATGTGGTGTATTTCCGTACTCGGGATAAACTGCGCTACACGTTTTGTGTTTTTTTTTTCCTTTTATCCCTTTGTGAAAATGAAAAATAGAAGGCTAGAACAACGTTTTAGTGTAAAAAATAAATTTTTCTTTTTTCCCGCCATATTGTTCGGAAAATCTGTGAAGCACCTGTGGGGTCCAGATGCTCACTGCACCCCTTGTTACATTCCATGAGGGGTGTAGTTTTCTAAATGGTGTCCCTTTAGGGGTGTTTTTTATGTTTTGGCACCCCAGAGCCTCTGCCAACCTGAAGTGGTACAGTCAAAAATGACCAAGTATAACAGAGGCGTTGAAATTCACTAGGCGCTTCTTTGTATCTGAGGCTTGTGGTTGCGTCAAATAGCTCAATAGGGCCAAATATGGGGTATTTCTATAAACTGCAGAAACGGGGCAATCAATATTGGGGTGCATTTCTCTGGTAATAGGTTTAAAATTATGAAAAATAATGGATTACAATAAATTCTCTGCACAGAAAATTAAAATTTTCAAATTTCTTACACACTTAGCTTTTATTTCTGTGACTCCCCTAAAGGATTAAAACACTTTCTGGATGTGCTTTTGAAGAGTTTGGGGGGTTCAGTTTCTGAAATGGGGTGCTTTGTGGGGCTTTCTAACATACAGTCCCCTCAAATACACTTTATGGCTGGTTTCACACGCTGTAACTGTGCGGCTGTATTTTTTATGCGGCTGTAAATGTGCGGGTGAAACTACGGCCGTGGGAAAAAATAGACATGCGGCTCAAAACATACGGTCATTTACTTGGAAATCTGGTTCAACTAAAAATAACAAATAAAATGTTAAGAAAGTGATGGAAACACCTCTGGATGCATCTGGGAAAGCAGGGAACACAGTTTACATGACTCGCTATTACCGGGGTTTGCGATCCTCTGCACTATAGCCGATGTCTCTCATGGTTAATATATTGAATTAATAAAACACATTTTCTGTCTAATAAAGTCCCTTTTATTGTTCAATAATTAAATGTAAACGATTCCATCATTTTGCAATTAAATATACTGTTAAAATAAATATATATATAAATAAATGTATATTTATATATATATTTATTTTTTGACAGTATATTTAATTGCACAATGATGGATTCGTTAGAATTAAATTATTGAACAAAGAAACTGTATTTATTTAAACGAAAATGTGTTTTATTCATTAAATATTAATTAGTACAGGAAGCACTATAAGCCGGTAATTCATATGCCGGCAATAGAGCATTCTGTACTAATCATCACTTTACTTTAATGAAAACATCAAATGTTTCTTCTAATTATGTTATGACAATAACATTATTAGAAGAAACATTTAGAATTATATGTGCGCTCAGCTGATTGGCTGATCGGCTGAGCGCACATATAAAGAGCCGGTCCGCAGTACAGTCACTTCATTGTGCTGCGGACCAGCGAAGAGGACACATCGGGGTGAGTATAGAGCTCTCCCCACCCCCTCCCCGGCACTGCACCCCTCCCAGCAAGGAAGGGGGGTCACTTAACCCCTTCCTTGCTGGGATGGGTGCAGTCTGACATCAGTCTGGCCCCCCGGGGGTTAAGGGGGATGCAGTACATCCTCCCTTAACCCCTTGGGGGTCAGACTGTAAGCAGCGATCTGTAAAGATGCTGCATACTGTAAGGAGCACAACACCGCTCACAATGATGGGTGTTGTGCTCCTGTTTGTGTGTTTTGTGTGTTTCTCCCTTTTTGTTTTTCAGATATCGGTATCCTGGGGATTACGTCGGATTCCATGGACTACGTCGATGACCAGCGGTTGTTCTTTGAATTTTTTTTAATAAAATGGTCAATGAGGGTTGTGGGGGTGTTTTTATTTGAATAAAAAAATTTGTAAACTTGTGTCTTGTCTTTATTTCTTTACTTTATAGACTTAGTAGTGGAAGCCGTCTAATAGACGGAATCCATTACTAAGTTGGGGCCTAGTGTTAGCCGGTATAAAATGGCTAACACTAACCCCCCATTATTACCCCAGTACCCAATGCCACCAGGGGTACTGGGAAGAGCCGGGTGCCAGTGGTCCCGGAGCGTCAATATTGGCGCTCCTGGACCGGGCGGCAGCAGGCTGGTAAGATTTAGGCTGGGGAGGGCCTAAACCAATGGCTCTTCCCACCCTGGTGTTACCAGGCTGATGTCGTTTGGTTTTTAACCCGGCTGGTTATAAAAATAGGGGGGACCCTATGCGTTTTTTTTTTAAATAAATAAATAATTAAAAAAAAACGCATAGGGTCCCCCCTATTTTTATAACCAGCCGGGTTAAAAACCAAACGACAGCAGCCTGGTAACACCAGGGTGGGAAGAGCCATTGGTTTAGGCCCTCCCCAGCCTAAATCTTACCAGCCTGCTGCCGCCCGGTCCAGGAGCGCCAATATTGACGCTCCGGGACCACTGGCACCCGGCTCTTCCCAGTACCCCTGGTGGCATTGGGTACTGGGGTAATAATGGGGGGTTAGTGTTAGCCATTTTATACCGGCTAACACTAGGCCCCAACTTAGTAATGGATTCCGTCTATTAGACGGCTTCCACTACTAAGTCTATAAAGTAAAGAAATAAAGACAAGACACAAGTTTACAAATTTTTTTATTCAAATAAAAACACCCCCACAACCCTCATTGACCATTTTATTAAAAAAAAATTCAAAGAACAACCGCTGGTCATCGACGTAGTCCATGGAATCCGACGTAATCCCCAGGATACCGATATCTGAAAAACAAAAAGGGAGAAACACACAAAACACACAAACAGGAGCACAACACCCATCATTGTGAGCGGTGTTGTGCTCCTTACAGTATGCAGCATCTTTACAGATCGCTGCTTACAGTCTGACCCCCAAGGGGTTAAGGGAGGATGTACTGCATCCCCCTTAACCCCCGGGGGGCCAGACTGATGTCAGACTGCACCCATCCCAGCAAGGAAGGGGTTAAGTGACCCCCCTTCCTTGCTGGGAGGGGTGCAGTGCCGGGGAGGGGGTGGGGAGAGCTCTATACTCACCCCGATGTGTCCTCTTCGCTGGTCCGCAGCACAATGAAGTGACTGTACTGCGGACCGGCTCATTATATGTGCGCTCAGCCGATCAGCCAATCAGCTGAGCGCACATATAATTCTAAATGTTTCTTCTAATAATGTTATTGTCATAACATAATTAGAAGAAACATTTGATGTTTTCATTAAAGTAAAGTGATGATTAGTACAGAATGCTCTATTGCCGGCATATGAATTACCGGCTTATAGTGCTTCCTGTACTAATTAATATTTAATGAATAAAACACATTTTCTTGGAAATAAATTCAGTTTCTTTGTTCAATAATTTAATTCTAACGAATCCATCATTGTGCAATTAAATATACTGTCAAAAAATAAATATATATATAAATATACATTTATTTATATATCTATTTTTTTTAACAGTATATTTAATTGCAAAATGATGGATTCGTTAGAAATAAATTATTGATCAACGAAAGTGTCTTGATTACAAATAAAATGTCTTTGATTAATTTAATATAGTAACTATTAGAGGCATCGGCATTCGGCATCATTCCCGGCTATTTTTGAAGTACTTTGTACGGACCGCCTGTCAATCCTCGGCCGCATATTCAGCCGCAAATAATGGTCTTGTTCATTTTTTACGGGTCCGTTTACGATAGGGCCGTAGATTCATACATAGTGTGCACTGTGCAGCCGCATATCCTATACTTCACAGCATACACACGAACCCTCAAATATACGGGCGCACTATTACATCCGTACATACGGCCGCACTATTACTACGTGTGAAACAAGGGTATACCTGAACAGGTCCCTAAAAATATCTGATTTTGAAATTTTACTGAAAATTTGGAAATTTGCTGCTTATGTTTTAAGCTTTCTATTGTCTAAAAAAATGAAAGATAGTTTAATAAATGCCGCCACCATAAATTAGACATGTTGCTAATGCTATTTCATATGTAATTTATGTGGCATAACCATTTTCTGTATAAGCAAAAAAGTTGGAAAAATGCATTTTTCACATTTTTTCACGTTATTTTGGTTTTTTTTCAGAAAGATTTCCTATAAGTATCGACTCCAATTTACCAGAAATGTAAAGTACAATGTGTCACGAGAAAACAATCTCAGAATCAGCCAGATAGGTGAAAGCATCCCGAAGTTGTTAATGAATAAAATGACACTGGTCAAATTCATAAAATTTGTCTCTGTCATTAAGGCCATTTCAGGCTCTGTCCTTAAGGGGTTAATATAAATTGCTAAAATTCTAATCATGGCCTAAGCTAACTAAAACTAAATTGAAAAAGTATTTTTGCGCTTAAATTAATTTGTCTTGGAGACAACACACAGGTCAAGAGTTGTGGTGGGCTCTGCGCACTCAGACTGACCACTGGCTGGGTGCTAAGAACTTGACACCAGGTAATGTGGTGTGCAAGAACGGGAGCAATCTCCTTGCTGCCCTTAAGATCGTCAGACTTATGTATGTTCCTTTTCTGGCACGCGTCATGAATCTGGTTGTGCAGAAAGTGCTACCCGATTCTTGACTGTCTCCTGAAGAAGGCTCAAGGTCTTATCTTCCACCTTTTGGCGTTCGCATCCTGCTTCAGCATTACTGGCAGCGTTGCAACATGATCTGGGTCTCCCCGTCAACAGTCTCATATATGATGTGGCAACATGCTGGAATTCCACGCTCCACATGCTCCATGCTGACTAGCAGTGGTGCGGACCTCGTGGTGTTTACTCATAGAAAGTAGAAACAATTGAAGGATCTGTGCACCATCCTTGCCAGTTTTGAAGAGGCCACCAAAATGGTCAGTCAAGATCATGCCCTTCTCAGCATCACCGTTCTTGTTATATTTTTACTGGAACAAGTGTCAAGGTGAGATTTGCTTTTCATCTCCCTTGTTCCCATTTCCCTTGTTTGGACTATCCCTGTCCAAATTAGGTAAGCTGAGCACTAGCGACGAGGACATGACACCAGGCAAAAAGACGGTATAACCTCCTCACACTCTGATTGGTCAGTCCATAAATGGCCAGCAGCATCCTGTCCTGCGCAGTCAGGCTGGCACAACGTGATGTTTACCATATATTGTTTATATAATCTTTTGTCCGTGTTATGACTACTATGTAAGTTCATGGTGCTTTTCTCATCGACATGCTGCCAGCATCCTTCTTCCAGAAGCAGATACAAGTCCGAAGCCATTTTAAGGATTACAATGTTTTTACCCAAAGTAATAACCCCTTCATGGCCACCTTCAAAGGCCCCCCTAAAAACATTGGAATCCTGGTCTCCTGCGTGACAGGTGGGGATACCTACCATTATACTAACGAGGACATCTGAGCAGGGAAGAGGTGTAGGAGACTCCACCAGATTGAGATTGGTTTCCCCTTGTAGGTAACCACCCTCTTGTAGGTAACCCCCTTGTAGCCATTAACAAAAGCAGAAGACCTTTATTGCTAGGTCAAAAGGCTAACAATCTGTTTCACTGTGTGTGTACTTGAGGACAGCCCATCTCTAGCAGATAGGCTACATCTGAAGGGGCTTATAAAAATCAAAGTCCAATTGTAATATGTCTAATATGGAAGGTATGGGGTTTTTTGCGCATCTTCTTTGTCCATTGTCTTCTTTGGAATCGTTTGAGACTGGGAACTCAGCACACATAGTTGGAGTTGCTTCTTCAACATCTGGATGTTCCTCGAAGACGCATTGTTCTTTCTCCTGGAAAAATATCAATAAGCATCAAGTTATGCCCCTATTCCACGAGTCGTTTGGAGGAGCAAACGAGCGCTATTAGCGCTCGTTTGCTCCTCGTTCCCCGCTCGCTGCCGCCGCTATTCAACGTGGCGTCAGCTAGCGGGTGAGTGCGGGAGGGGCGGCGGGGAGCTGCGGGGGGCTGCCCGGGGGATTGCTGATCGTCCGGGCAGCCCATAGGATATAGCAGCGCCTGCTGCCGATGCTCCTATTCAACGGAGCGACGGCAGCAGATCGCTGCTATATCAGTCGCTTGTTTTTCAACATGTTGAAAAACAAGCGACTGCAACGATCAGCCGACATGAACGATGTCGGCTGATCATTGCACTCTATTACACGGGACGAATATCGTTCGTAGCGGCCGATATCGGCCGAATACGAACGATATTGCTCCTCTAAACGACCCGTGGAATAGGGCCTTTAGTTTCAATCCCTAATTTACCTCCAGCCTTTGATAGAGTTGTTATGATAAAGACTTTGTAGAGAAGTTAGTGAGAATTGGGCTTAATATCCAGTTGGTGTTAGTGGTTGGCTAGATAAAGCTAATTGTAGCTATAATCAGTAGAAAGAGGGAAAGCGTATTAATAAAAACTGAACACAAACAAGAAAGGTAAGTTGCGGAAAGGCCAGAAACAACACAAGGAAATACTTTTTTTTATTGAAAGAGTAGTGGAACAAAGTCCCAGAATATGTGGTACTGGTAGGTAAATCTTATTATAAGTAATAGTGATTAGTGATGAGCAAGTACTAAAATGCTCGGGGTGCTCGTTACTCGAGACGAGTATTTCCCGATACTTGAGTGCTCGTTTCGAGTAACGAACCGCATTGAAGTCAATTGGAGACTCGAGCATTTTTGCAGGGGACCCAGGTTCGGTAGAGGGAAGGTCGTGTGAAAACCTGTCAACCTCAGAAATTGATGGAAACACAACGGAAATGGACAGGAAACAGCATGGCAGCATGTATGCATGCCTCTGAAGCTGCCTAATGGCACCACTATGCCTGGTTAAAACAGAGGTAGGCATATGGACAACCCAAAAACTCAGCCTGACACAGCATGGCAGTGAGAACACAGCGGACCATTAAAACAGAGGTAGCATATGATGAACCACCCCAAAATATTGCCTGACACAGCATGGCGGTGAGGACAGAGTGAACAAGGTAGAAGCGGCAGCCAGTGAGCCTTCCAAAAATTATACCAGACACAGCATGGCATTGAGCATAAAGAGAACCATTAAAAGTGAGTGAAGAAGCAAGTAAGCCTTCCAAAAATTATACCAGACACAGCATGGCATTGAGCACACAGAGAACCATTAAAAGTGAGTGAGGAAGCAAGTTAGCCTCCCAAAAATTAGGCCAGACACAGCATGGTATTGAGCACACAGAGAACCATTAAAAGTGAGTGAGGAAGCAAGTGAGCCCACCCAAAAATTGGAGTCAGTCCAGGGGCTGGGATTTTTAGTGTAAATGAACCTAGGTGCTGACAGCTGTCTCGATTGCAAGTCTCAAAACATGGGATAGCCAGATATCTCTAGCCTGTTGCCACAGGGTGCCTCCATGATGGGGAGAGCACCACACCACCCTGATAGATAGCCCCTTAAGTCCCATTCGGTTGCGAGTATTGGAACATAAATAGGGAAACAATAGGTTGGCCCCTTTTTGTCAACATCTAACTCAAGGTGCGAGTATTGCGATCATGACAAGGGCTTGCCAAGGCAGACATCCATCCACAGACAGCCGTTTTGGGGTATTTGCCCCTCGTCAGCGTGGAGCAGGATTCTGGCTGGTTGGGGGCAATGACAAATTAACCAACAAAACACAGTAATCACTGAACTCAAGGAGATCAGTGAAAAAATTCCAATGAAGTACTCAATCAAGAGTCTCCACTGATGCCCCCAGGAATTTAAATATGCAAAACAGGAGTCCGTGGAGCCTCGGTTGCGAGTCTCAAAACACGGGATAGCCAGATATTTCTAGCCTGTTGTCACAAAGTGCCTCCATGATGGGGAGAGCACCACACCACCCTGAAAGATAACCCCTTAAGTCCCACTCGGTTGCGAGTATTGGAACATGGGCTCCACGGACTCTTGTTTTGCATATTTAAATTTTTGGGGGCATCAGTGGAGACTCTTGATTGAGTACTTTATTGGAATTTTTTCACTGATCTCCTTGAGTTCAGTGATTACTGTGTCTTGTTAGCTAACTGGCTAGGCCAGCTGTCAGTCACCATCAAGGGTACACCTGATGCCTCTCGACCGGGGGTGGTGAGGCCCCTGCAACGACTAGACAATAAAAATAAAACAGTTGGCAACCAGTCCCACTCCTCCACAGACGTAGCGTGACGACAGAGCATGGCAGTGAGGACACCGAGAACAATTAGAAGTGAGTGAGGAAGCAATTGAGCCTCCCAATAATTAGGCCAGACACAGGATGGTGGAAGAAGACTTGGCTGTTGGCTGAGAATTGAAGCAAGATGAGGAGGAGATACCAAGAATCTTCATGTTGAGCTGCTTTCCCGGGGTTGAAGGTGGAAGGTGCTGTTGACGCTAACCCACGGCAGTGCTGCTGCGCCGAAAGTTAAAATAGCTGGATTATGACTAGATTTTGCCTCCCACCCTCATGCAGTTGTGCGTGAGAGGCATCTCTTTGGAGGTAAGGAAGAAGAATAACAATACAGTCTTCTGAAGAGGCCCCGGAATTTGAACGAATATACTTTCAATCCTTTGAAGAGTCTCTAAGAGAGGGCAAGTGCAGTAGCCTGTCTATTAAAAAGACCTGGTCAATCCTGCCTTTAAAAAGGCTACAATATCCAAGGGAGATAGACGGTACTGGTGAAAGGCCTGGTCAATCCTGCCGTCAAAAAGGCTACTACAACATCCAAGAAAGAATAGAAGCTACTGGTACAAGGCCTGATCAATCCTGCCTTCAAAACAGCTTAAACATCCAAGGAAGGTAGAAGGTGCTGTTCAGCAGTTTTAGCACTGCCTGTTGGCACTTACCTACGGCAGTGCTGCTGTGCCGAAAACTAAAATAGCCAGATTATGGCTAGATTTAGCCTCACACCCCCATGCAGTTGTGCGCGAGAGTCATCTCTTTGGAGGTAGGGACGAAGAATAACAATACAGTCTTCTTAAGAGGCCCCAGAATTTGAACAAATACACTTTCAATCCTTTAAAGAGTCTCTAAGAGAGGGAAAGTTCGGTAGCCTGTCTATTAAAAAGACCTGGTCAATCCTACCTTCAAAAAGGCTACAACATCCAAAGAAGATAGACGGTACTGGTGAAAGGCCTGGTTAATCCTGCCTTCAAAAAGGCTACTACAACATCCAAGGAAGGTAGAAGGTACTGGTGAAAGGCCTGGTCAATCCTGCCTTCAAAACGGCTACAACATCCAAAAAAGGTACAAGGTACTGGTGAATGGATGGCAAAGGACACCCGTAAGATGATATCCATACATAATATGGTTTGAAATGGACAAAACAAGGATGCTAAATTGAATTTGACTATAGCAGTTAGGGTAACATTCCCTGCATCATGTGACTCCCCACTTCTTCCCCCACCGCTGTTTTGAGTTTTAATTTGACTTTGACTGTAGCATTTGGGGTAACTTTTCCAGGTTAACTTGCGGAAATGCCTCTTAAAGGGACCCATTTCGCTCTTAAGGGGGCCCAGGTCGCTCTTAAAGGGACCCAGGTCGCTCTTAGAGGAACCCAGGTCGCTTTTAGAGGGACCCAGGTCGCTCTTAGAGGGACCCAGGTCGCTCTTAAAGGGACCCAGGTCGCTCTTAAAGGGACCCAGGTCGCTCTTAAAGGGACCCAGGTCGCTCTTAAAGGGACCAAGGTCGCTCTTAAAGGGACCCAGGTCGCTCTTAAAGGGACCCTGATTGCTCTTTAAGGGACACAGGTCGCTCTTAAAGGGACCCATTTTGCTCTTGAAGGGACCCAGGTCGCTCTTAAAGGGACCAATTTTACTCTTAAAGGGACCCAGGTCGCTCTTAAATGGACCCATTTTGCTCTTAAAGGGACCCATTTCGCTCTTAAAGGGACCCAGATTGCTCTTAAAGGGACCCAGGTCGCTCTTAAAGGGACCAATTTCACTCTTAAAGGGACCAATTTTACTCTTAAAGGGACCCAGGTCGCTCTTAAATGGACCCATTTTGCTCTTAAAGGGACATATTTCGCTCTTAATGGGACCCAGGTCACTCTTAAAGGGACATATTTTGTACTTAAAGGGACCCAGGTCGCTCTTAAAGGGACCCAGGTAACTCTTAAAGGGACCCATTTCACTCTTAAAGGTACCCAGGTCGCTCCTAAATGGACCCATTTTGCTCTTAAAGGGACATATTTCGCTCTTAAAGGGACCCAGGTTGCTCTTAAAGGGACCCAGGTTGCTCTTAAAGGGACCCAGGTTGCTCTTAAAGGGCCCCAGTTCGCTTATAAAGGGACCCAGTTCGCTCATAAAGGGACCCAGGTCACTCTTAAAGGGACATATTTCGCTCTTAAAGGAACCCAGGTCGCTCTTAGAGGGACCCAGGTCGCTCTTAGAGGGACTCAGGTCGCTCTTAGAGGGACCCAGGTCGCTCTTAGAGGGACCGAGGTCGCTCTTAGAGGGACCCAGGTCGCTCTTAAAGGGACCCATATTGCTCTTAAAGGGACCCAGGTCGCTCTTCAAGGGACCAATTTCTTTCTTAAAGGGACCAATTTCACTCTTAAAGGGACCCAGGTTGCTCTTAAATGGGCCAATTTTGCTCTTAAAGGGACATATTTTGCTCTTAAAGGGACCCAGGTTGCTCTTAAAGGGACCCATTTGGCTCCTAAGGGGGCCCAGGTCACTCTTAAAGGGACCAATGTCACTGTTAAAGGCACCCAGGTCGCTCTTAAATGGACCCATTTTGCTCTTAAAGGGACATATTTCGCTCTTAAAGGTACCCAGGTCGCTCTTAAAGGGACCCATTTAGCTCTTAAAGGGACCCATTTAGCTCTTAAAGGGACCCATTTCGCTCTTAACCCTTAGGCGACCCTGGACGTAACCTTACGTCCAGGGCCGCCTCTCCGCACTCAGAGCGGGGCTGCAATCCCGGGCGCCTCACCAGGTTATAAATAAAAGTAAATAAATAAATAAATAAACAAACATGTTTGCTATCGCCGCGAGCGTAATCGCCCGAACTATTAATTAATCACATTCCTGATCTCACACGGTAAACGGCGTGAGCGCAAGAAAATCCCAAAGTGCAAAATTGCGCATTTTTGGTCGCATCAAATCCAGAAAAATTGTAATAAAGAGCGATCAAAAAGTCGTATATGCGCAATCAAGGTACCAATAGAAAGAACACATCATGGCGCAAAAAATGACACCTCCCACAGCCCCATAGATTAAAGGATAAAAGCGCTTTAAGCATGGGAATGGAGCGATTTTAAGGAACGTATATTTGTTAACAACGGTTTGAATTTTTTACAGGCCATCAGATACAATATAAGTTATACATGTTATATATCGTTTTAATCGTAACAACTTGAGGAACATGCATAACAAGTCAGTTTTACCCCAGGGCGAACGGCGTAAAAACACATACCCCCCAAATAAAAGAAATGCGTTTTTTTTTCAATTTCACCACACTTTGAATTTTTTTCTGACTTCGCAGTGTACTTTATGCAAAAATTCAGCCTATCATTGCAAAGTACAATTAGTGACGCAAAAAATAAGGGTTCATGTGGGTTTTTAGGTGGAAAAATGCAAGTGCTATGGCCTTTTAAACACAAGGAGGAAAAAACGAAAATGCAAAAATTGAAATTGGCCGGGTCCTCTAAGGGTTAAGGGGGCCCAGGTCGCTCTTAAAGGGACCCAGGTTGCACTTAAAGGGACCCAGGTCGCTCTTTAAGGGACCCATTTCACTCTTAAAGGTACCCAGATTGCTCTTAAAGGGACCCAGGTCGCTCTTAAAGGGACCAATTTCACTCTTAAAGGGACCAATTTCACTCTTAAAGGGACCCAGGTCGCTCTTAAATGGACCCATTTTGCTCTTAAAGGGACATATTTCGCTCTTAATGGGACCCAGGTCGCTCTTAAAGGGACATATTTTGCACTTAAAGGGACCCAGGTCGCTCTTAAAGGGACCCAGGTTGCTCTTAAAAGGACCCAGGTAGCTCTTAAAGGGACCCATTTCACTCTTAAAGGTACCCAGGTCGCTCTTAAATGGACCCATTTTGCTCTTAAAGGGACATATTTCGCTCTTAAAGGGACCCAGGTTGCTCTTAAAGGGACCCAGGTTGCTCTTAAAGGGACCCAGGTTGCTCTTAAAGGGACCCAGTTCGCTTATAAAGGGACCCAGTTCGCTCATAAAGGGACCCAGGTCACTCTTAAAGGGACATATTTTGCTCTTAGAGGGACCCAGGTCGCTCTTAGAGGGACCCAGGTCGCTCTTAGAGGGACCCAGGTCGCTCTTAGAGGGACCCAGGTCGCTCTTAGAGGGACCCAGGTCGCTCATAGAGGGACCCAGGTCGCTCTTAGAGGGACCCAGGTCGCTCTTAAAGGGACCCAGGTCGCTCTTAAAGGGACCCATATTGCTCTTAAAGGGACCCAGGTCGCTCTTAAAGGGACCAATTTCTTTCTTAAAGGGACCAATTTCACTCTTAAAGGGACCCAGGTCGCTCTTAAATGGACCAATTTTGCTCTTAAACGGACATATTTTGCTCTTACAGGGACCCAGGTCGCTCTTAAAGGGACCAATTTGGCTCCTAAGGGGGCACAGGTCACTCTTAAAGGGACCAATTTCACTCTTAAAGGGACCCAGGTCGCTCTTAAATGGACCCATTTTGCTCTTAAAGGGACATATTTCGCTCTTAAAGGGACCCAGGTAGCTCTTAAAGGGACATATTTTGCACTTAAAGGGACCCAGGTCGCTCTTAAAGGGACCCAGGTTGCTCTTAAAGGGACCCAGGTAGCTCTTAAAGGGACCCATTTCACTCTTAAAGGTACCCAGGTCGCTCTTAAATGGACCCATTTTGCTCTTAAAGGGACATATTTCGCTCTTAAAGGGACCCAGGTTGCTCTTAAAGGGACCCAGGTTGCTCTTAAAGGGACCCAGTTCGCTTATAAAGGGACCCAGTTCGCTCATAAAGGGACCCAGGTCACTCTTAAAGGGACATATTTTGCTCTTAGAGGGACCCAGGTCGCTCTTAGAGGGACCCAGGTCGCTCTTAGAGGGACCCAGGTCGCTCTTAGAGGGACCCAGGTCGCTCTTAGAGGGACCCAGGTCGCTCTTAAAGGGACCCATATTGCTCTTAAAGAGACCCAGGTTGCTCTTAAAGGGACCAATTTCTTTCTTAAAGGGACCAATTTCACTCTTAAAGGGACCCAGGTCGCTCTTAAATGGGCCAATTTTGCTCTTAAAAGGACATATTTTGCTCTTAAAGGGACCCATTTGGCTCCTAAGGGGGCCCAGGTCACTCTTAAAGGGACTAATGTCACTGTTAAAGGCACCCAGGTCGCTCTTAAATGGACCCATTTTGCTCTTAAAGGGACATATTTCGCTCTTAAAGGTACCCAGGTCGCTCTTAAAGGGACCCATTTAGCTCTTAAAGGGACCCATTTCGCTCTTAAGGGGGCCCAGGTCGCTCTTAAAGGGACCCAAGTTGCTCTTAAAGGGACCCAGGTCGCTCTTTAAGGGACCCATTTCACTCTTTAAGGTACCCAGATTACTCTTAAAGGGACCCAGGTCGCTCTTAAAGGTACCCAGGTCGCTCTTTAAGGGACCCATTTCACTCTTAAAGGTACCCAGATTGCTCTTAAAGGGACCCAGGTCGCTCTTAAAGGGACCCAGGTTGCTCTTAGAGGGACCCAGGTCGCTGTTAGAGGGACCCAGGTCGCTCTTAGAGGGACCCAGGTCGCTCTTACAGGGACCCAGGTCACTCTTACAGGGACCAAGGTCGCTCTTAAAGAGATCAAGGTCGCTCTTAAAGGGACCAAGGTCGCTCTTAAAGGGACCAAGGTCGCTCTTAAAAGGACCAAGGTCGCTGTTAAAGGGACCAAGGTCGCTCTTAAAGGGACCAAGGTCGCTCTTAAAGGGACCAAGGTCGCTCTTAAAGGGACCAAGGTCGCTCTTATAGGGACCCATTTCACTCTTAAAGGTACCCAGATTGCTCTTAAAGGGACCCATGTCGCTCTTAAATGGACCAATTTAGCTCTTAAAGGGACCCATTTCGCTCTTAAAGGGACCCAGATTGCTCTTAAAGGGACCCAGGTCGCTCTTAAAGGGACCCAGGTCTCTCTTAAATGGACCCATTTTGCTCGTAAAGGGACATATGTCGCTCTTAAAGGGACCCAGGTCGCTCTTAAAGGGACCAAGGTCGCTTTTAAAGGGACCCATTTCGCTCTAAAGGGGGCCCAGGTCGCTCTTAAAGGGACCAAGGTCGCTCTTAAAGGGACCCAGGTCGCTCTTAAAGGGACCCATTTCGCTCTTAAAGAGACCCAGATTGCTCTAAAAGGGACCCAGGGCGCTCTTAAAGGGACCAATTTCACTCTTAAAGGGGCCCATTTTGCTCTTAAAGTGACCCATTTCCCTCTTAAAGGGACCCAGATTGCTCTTAAACTGACCCAGGTCACTCTTAAAGGGACCCAGGTAACTCTTAAAGGGACCAATTTCACTCTTACAGGGACCCAGGTCGCTCTTAAATGGACCCATTTTGATCTTAAAGGGACATATTTCGCTCTTAAAGGGACCCAGGTCGCTCTTAAAGGGATCAAGGTCGCTTTTAAAGGGACCCATTTCGCTCTTAAGGGGGCCCAGGTCGCTCTTAAAGGGACCCAGGACACTCTTAAAGGGACCCATTTTGCTCTTAAAGGGACCCAGGTCACTCTTAAAGGGACCAATTTCACTCTTAAAATGACCCAGGTCGCTTTTAAATGGACCCATTTTGCTCTTAAAGGGACATTTTTTGCTTTTAAAGGGACCCAGGTCACTCTTAAAGGGACCCAGGTCGCTCTTAAAGGGACCAAGGTCGCTCTTAAAGGGACCCATTTGGCTCTTAAGGGGGCCCAGGTCGCTCTTAAAGGGACCCAGGTCGCTCTTAGAGGGACCTAGGTCGCTCTTAGAGGGACCCAGGTCGCTCTTAGAGGGACCCAGGTCACTCTTAGAGGGACCTAGGTCGCTCTCAGAGGGACCCAGGTCGCTCTTAGAGGGATCCAGGTCGCTCTTAAAGGGACCCATTTTGCTCTTAAAGGGACCCAGGTCGCTTTTAAATGGACCCATTTTGCTCTTAAAGGGACATTTTTTGCTTTTAAAGGGACCCAGGTCGCTCTTAAAGGGACCCAGGTCGCTCTTAAAGGGACCAAGGTCGCTCTTAAAGGGACCCATTTGGCTCTTAAGGGGGCCCAGGTCGCTCTTAAAGGGACCCAGGTCGCTCTTAGAGGGACCGAGGTCGCTCTTAGAGGGACCCAGGTCGCTCTTAGAGGGACCCAGGTCGCTCTTAGAGGGACCCAGGTCGCTCTTAGAGGGACCCAGGTCGCTCTTAGAGGGACCCAGGTCGCTCTTAGAGGGACCCAGCTCGCTCTTAAAGGGACCCAGCTCGCTCTTAAAGGGACCCAGCTCGCTTTTAAAGGGACCCATTTCACTCTTAAAGGTACCCAGATTGCTCTTAAAGGGACCCAGGTCGCTCTTAAATGGACCAATTTTGCTCTTAAAGGGACCCATTTCGCTCTTAAAGGGACCCAGATTGCTCTTAAAGGGACCCAGTTCGCTCTTAAAGGGACCCAGGTCTCTCTTAAATGGACCCATTTTGCTCTTAAAGGGACCCATTTCGCTCTTAAAGGGACCCAGATTGCTCTTAAAGGGACCCAGGTCGCTCTTAAAGGGACCCAGGTCTCTCTTAAATGGACCCATTTTAATCTTAAAGTGACCCATTTCGCTTTTAAAGGGACCCATTTCGCTCTTAAGGGGGCCCAGGTCGCTCTTAAAGGGACCAAGGTCGCTCTTAAAGGGACCAAGGTCGCTCTTAAAGGGACTCAGATTGCTCTTAAAGGGACCAATTTCACTCTTAAGGGGGCCCAGGTCGCTCTTAAAGGGACCAATTTCACTCTTAAAGGGACCCAGGTCGCTTTTAAATGGACCCATTTTGCTCTTAAAGGGACATCTTTCGCTCTTAAAGGGACCCAGGTCACTCTTAAAGGGACCCAGGTCGCTCTTAAATGGACCCATTTTGCTCTTAAAGGGACATATGTCGCTCTTAAAGGGACCCAGGTCGCTCTTAAATTGACCCAGGTTGCTTTAAAAGGGACCCATTTCACTCTTAAGGGGGCCCAGGTCGCTCATAAAGGGACCCAGTTTACTCTTAGAGAGACCCAGGTCGCTCTTAAAGGGACCCAGGTCGCTCTTAAAGGGACCCAGGTTGCTCTTAAAAGGACCAAGGTTGCTCTTAAAGGGACAAAAGTCGCTCTTAAAAGGGACCCATTTCGCTCTTAAAGGGACCCAGGTCGCTCTTAAATTGACCCATTTTGATCTTAAACGGACATATTTCGCTCTTAAAGGGACCCAGGTCGCTCTTGTGTGGAGCGCATATCAGGTGGTTTTTACTCTGCCGGCTTAAGAGATACACGTGAAACTAACGCCGATCCTGGGTGCCTAAGGTGCCTAGCATCCAATCCGCACAGAGTTTCATCCCTAGCACATAGCCAAAAAATCGCCCCATTGACTTACATTGGAGTGCAGAAAGGGTCATTTTTTCTCGGTCCCTTTAAGAGGTAGGAGTTAAACAAGCTTAGGTCTGCGGTACCCAGGGGGGACCCCATCCAGCCCGCACTGAGTTTCATTCCTACCACCTTAGGGAAAAAAGTCATTTTTTCGAGGCTTAGAAGTCATTTCTTCAATTCCCATAGGAAATCAACGGCGTCTCTATTCAATTGTGTGGAGCGCATATGAGGTGGGTTTTCTCTGCCGGCTTAAGAGATACACGTGAAACTAAAGCCGATCCTGGGGGCCTAAGGTGCCTAGCATCCAATCCGCACTGAGTTTCATCCCTAGCACATAGCCAAAAAATCGCCCTATTGACTTACATTGGAGTGCAGAAAGGGTCATTTTTTCTCGGTCCCTTTAAGAGGTAGGAGTTAAACAAGCTTAGGTCTGCGGTACCCAGGGGGGACCCCATCCAGCCCGCACTGAGTTTCATTCCTACCACCTTAGGGAAAAAAGTCATTTTTTCGAGGCTTAGAAGTCATTTCTTCAATTCCCATAGGAAATCAACGGCGTCTCTATTCAATTGTGTGGAGCGCATATGAGGTGGGTTTTCTCTGCCGGCTTAAGAGATACACGTGAAACTAAAGCCGATCCTGGGGGCCTAAGGTGCCTAGCATCCAATCCGCACTGAGTTTCATCCCTAGCACATAGCCAAAAAATCGCCCTATTGACTTACATTGGAGTGCAGAAAGGGTCATTTTTTCTAGGTCCCTTTAAGAGGTAGGAGTTAAACAAGCTTAGGTCTGTGGTGCCCAGGGGGGACCCCATCCAGCCCGCACTGAGTTTCATTCCTACCACCTTAGGGAAAAAAGTCATTTTTTCGAGGCTTAGAAGTCATTTCTTCAATTCCCATAGGAAATCAACGGCGTCTCTATTCAATTGTGTGGAGCGCATATCAGGTGGGTTTTCTCTGCCGGCTTAAGAGATACACAAGAAACTAAAGCCGATCCTGGGTGCCTAGGGTGCCTGTCATCCAATTCGCACTGAATTTCATTCCTAGCACATAGCCAAAAAATCGCCCCATTGACTTACATTGGAGTGCAGAAAGGGTCATTTTTTCTCTGTCCCTTTAAGAGGTAGGAGTTAAACAAGCTTAGGTCTGCGGTGCCCAGGGGGACCCCATCCAGCCCGCACTGAGTTTCATTCCTACCACCTTAGGGAAAAAAGTAATTTTTTCGAGGCTTAGAAGTCATTTCTTCAATTCCCATAGGAAATCAACGGCGTCTCTATTCAATTGTGTGGAGTGCATATCAGGTGGGTTTTCTCTGCCGGCTTAAGAGATACACGTGAAACTAAAGCCGATCCTGGGTGCCTAGTGTGCCTAGCATCCAATCCGCACTGAGTTTCATCCCTAGCACATAGCCAAAAAATCGCCCCATTGACTTACATTGGAGTGCAGAAAGGGTCATTTTTTCTCGGTCCCTTAAAGAGGTAGGAGTTAAACAAGCTTAGGTCTGCAGTGCCCAGGGGGGACCCCATCCAGCCCGCACTGAGTTTCATTCCTACCACCTTAGGGAAAAAAGTCATTGTTTCGAGGCTTAGAAGTCATTTCTTCAATTCCCATAGGAAATCAACGGCGTCTCTATTCAATTGTGTGGAACGCTTATCAGGTGGGTTTTCTCTGCCGGCTTAAGAGATACACGTGAAACTAAAGCCGATCCTGGGTGCCTAGGGTGCCTAGGGTGCCTGTCATCCAATCCGCACTGAATTTCATTCCTAGCACATAGCCGAAAAATTGCCCCATTGACTTACATTGGAGTGCAGAAAGGGTCATTTTTTCTCGGTCCCTTTAAGAGATAGGAGTTAAACAAGCTTAGGTCTGCGGTGCCCAGGGGGGACCCCATCCAGCCCGCACTGAGTTTCATTCCTACCACCTTAGGGAAAAAAGTCATTTTTTCGAGGCTTAGAAGTCATTTTTTCAATTCCCATAGGAAATCAACGGCGTCTCTGTTCAATTGTGTGGAGCGCATATCAGGTGGGTTTTCTCTGCCGGCTTAAGAGATACACGTGAAACTAAAGCCGATCCTGGGTGCCTAGGGTGCCTGTCATCCAATTCGCACTGAGTTTCATTCCTAGCACATAGCCAAAAAATCGCCCCATTGACTTACATTGGAGTGCAGAAAGGGTCATTTTTTTCTCAGTCCCTTTAAGAGGTAGGAGTTAAACAAGCTTAGGTCTGCGGTGCCCAGGGGGGACCCCATCCAGCCCGCACTGAGTTTCATTCCTACCACCTTAGGAAAAAAAGTCATTATTTCGAGGCTTAGAAGTCATTTCTGCAATTCCCATAGAAAATCAACGGCGTCTCTATTCAATTGTGTGGAGCGCATATCAGGTGGGTTTTCTCTGCCGGCTTAAGAGATACACGTGAAACTAAAGCCGATCCTGGGTGCCTAGGGTGCCTGTCATCCAATCCGCACTGCATTTCATTTCTAGCACATAGCCAAAAAATCGCCCCATTGACTTACATTGGAGTGCAGAAAAGGTCATTTTTTCTCGGTCCCTTTAAGAGGTAGGAGTTAAACAAGCTTAGGTCTGCGGTGCCCAGGGGGGACCCCATCCAGCCCGCACTGAGTTTCATTCCTACCACCTTAGGAAAAAAAAGTCATTATTTCGAGGCTTAGAAGTCATTTCTGCAATTCCCATAGAAAATCAACGGCGTCTCTATTCAATTGTGTGGAGCGCATATCAGGTGGGTTTTCTATGCCGGCTTAAGAGATACACGTGAAACTAAAGCAGATCCTGGGTGCCTAGGGTGCCTGTCATCCAATGCGCACTGAATTTCATTTCTAGCACATAGCCAAAAAATCGCCCCATTGACTTACATTGGAGTGCAGAAAAGGTCATTTTTTCTCGGTCCCTTTAAGAGGTAGGAGTTAAACAAGCTTAGGTCTGCGGTGCCCAGGGGGGACCCCATCCAGCCCGCACTGAGTTTCATTCCTAGCACCTTAGGAAAAAAAGTCATTATTTCGAGGCTTAGAAGTCATTTCTGCAATTCCCATAGAAAATCAACGGCGTCTCTATTCAATTGTGTGGAGCGCATATCAGGTGGGTTTTCTCTGCCCGCTTAAGAGATACACGTGAAACTAAAGCCGATCCTGGGTGCCTAGGGTGCCTGTCATCCAATCCGCACTGAATTTCATTTCTAGCACATAGCCAAAAAATCGCCCCATTGACTTACATTGGAGTGCAGAAAAGGTCATTTTTTCTCGGTCCCTTTAAGAGGTAGGAGTTATACAAGCTTAGGTCTGCGGTGCCCAGGGGGGACCCCATCCAGCCCGCACTGAGTTTCATTCCTACCACCTTAGGAAAAAAAGTCATTATTTCGAGGCTTAGAAGTCATTTCTGCAATTCCCATAGAAAATCAACGGCGTCTCTATTCAATTGTGTGGAGCGCATATCAGGTGGGTTTTCTCTGCCGGCTTAAGAGATACACGTGAAACTAAAGCCGATCCTGGGTGCCTAGGGTGCCTGTCATCCAATCCGCACTCAATTTCATTTCTAGCACATAGCCAAAAAATCGCCCCATTGACTTACATTGGAGTGCAGAAAAGGTCATTTTTTTCTCGGTCCCTTTAAGAGGTAGGAGTTAAACAAGCTTAAGTCTGCGGTGCCCAGGGGGGACCCCATCCAGCCCGCACTGAGTTTCATTCCTAGCACCTTAGGAAAAAAAGTCATTATTTCGAGGCTTAGAAGTCATTTCTGCAATTCCCATAGAAAATCAACGGCGTCTCTATTCAATTGTGTGGAGCGCATATCAGGTGGGTTTTCTCTGCCCGCTTAAGAGATACACGTGAAACTAAAGCCGATCCTGGGTGCCTAGGGTGCCTGTCATCCAATCCGCACTGAATTTCATTTCTAGCACATAGCCAAAAAATCGCCCCATTGACTTACATTGGAGTGCAGAAAAGGTCATTTTTTCTCGGTCCCTTTAAGAGGTAGGAGTTATACAAGCTTAGGTCTGCGGTGCCCAGGGGGGACCCCATCCAGCCCGCACTGAGTTTCATTCCTACCACCTTAGGAAAAAAAGTCATTATTTCGAGGCTTAGAAGTCATTTCTGCAATTCCCATAGAAAATCAACGGCGTCTCTATTCAATTGTGTGGAGCGCATATCAGGTGGGTTTTCTCTGACGGCTTAAGAGATACACGTGAAACTAAAGCCGATCCTGGGTGCCTAGGGTGCCTGTCATCCAATCCGCACTCAATTTCATTTCTAGCACATAGCCAAAAAATCGCCCCATTGACTTACATTGGAGTGCAGAAAAGGTCATTTTTTTCTCGGTCTTTTTAAGAGGTAGGAGTTAAACAAGCTTAAGTCTGCGGTGCCCAGGGGGGACCCCATCCAGCCCGCACTGAGTTTCATTCCTAGCACCTTAGGAAAAAAAGTCATTATTTCGAGGCTTAGAAGTCATTTCTGCAATTCCCATAGAAAATCAACGGCGTCTCTATTCAATTGTGTGGAGCGCATATCAGGTGGGTTTTCTCTGCCCGCTTAAGAGATACACGTGAAACTAAAGCCGATCCTGGGTGCCTAGGGTGCCTGTCATCCAATCCGCACTGAATTTCATTTCTAGCACATAGCCAAAAAATCGCCCCATTGACTTACATTGGAGTGCAGAAAAGGTCATTTTTTCTCGGTCCCTTTAAGAGGTAGGAGTTATACAAGCTTAGGTCTGCGGTGCCCAGGGGGGACCCCATCCAGCCCGCACTGAGTTTCATTCCTACCACCTTAGGAAAAAAAGTCATTATTTCGAGGCTTAGAAGTCATTTCTGCAATTCCCATAGAAAATCAACGGCGTCTCTATTCAATTGTGTGGAGCGCATATCAGGTGGGTTTTCTCTGCCGGCTTAAGAGATACACGTGAAACTAAAGCCGATCCTGGGTGCCTAGGGTGCCTGTCATCCAATCCGCACTAAATTTCATTCCTAGCACATAGCCAAAAAATCGCCCCATTGACTTACATTGGAGTGCAGAAAAGGTCATTTTTTCTCGGTCCCTTTAAGAGGTAGGAGTTAAACAAGCTTAGGTCTGCGGTGCCCAGGGGGGACCCCATCCAGCCCGCACTGAGTTTCATTCCTACCACCTTAGGAAAAAAAATCATTATTTCGAGGCTTAGAAGTCATTTCTGCAATTCCCATAGAAAATCAACGGCGTCTCTATTCAATTGTGTGGAGCGCATATCAGGTGGGTTTTCTCTGCCGGCTTAAGAGATACACGTGAAACTAAAGCAGATCCTGGGTGCCTAGGGTGCCTGTCATCCAATCCGCACTGAATTTCATTTCTAGCACATAGCCAAAAAATCGCCCCATTGACTTACATTGGAGTGCAGAAAAGGTCATTTTTTCTCGGTCCCTTTAAGAGGTAGGAGTTAAAGAAGCTTAGGTCTGCGGTGCCCAGGGGGGACCCCATCCAGCCCGCACTGAGTTTCATTCCTACCACCTTAGGAAAAAAAAGTCATTATTTCGAGGCTTAGAAGTCATTTCTGCAATTCCCATAGAAAATCAACGGCGTCTCTATTCAATTGTTTGGAGCGCATATCAGGTGGGTTTTCTCTGCCGGCTTAAGAGATACACGTGAAACTAAAGCAGATCCTGGGTGCCTAGGGTGCCTGTCATCCAATCCGCACTGAATTTCATTTCTAGCACATAGACAAAAAATCGCCCCATTGACTTACATTGGAGTGCAGAAAAGGTCATTTTTTCT
Source organism: Dendropsophus ebraccatus (assembly GCF_027789765.1). Taxonomy (NCBI): domain Eukaryota; kingdom Metazoa; phylum Chordata; class Amphibia; order Anura; family Hylidae; genus Dendropsophus; species Dendropsophus ebraccatus. Next base: position 28,023 of record NW_027210488.1, read on the forward strand.
CGGTTCCTTTAAGAGGTAGGAGTTAAACAAGCTTAGGTCTGCGGTGCCCAGGGGGGACCCCATGCAGCCCGCACTGAGTTTCATTCCTACCACCTTAGGAAAAAAAGTCATTATTTCGAGGCTTAGAAGTCATTTCTGCAATTCCCATAGAAAATCAATGGCGTCTCTATTCAATTGTGTGGAGCGCATATCAGGTGGGTTTTCTCTGCCGGCTTAAGAGATACACGTGAAACTAAAGCCGATCCTGGGTGCCTAGGGTGCCTGTCATCCAATCTGCACTGAATTTCATTTCTAGCACATAGCCAAAAAATTGCCCCATTGACTTACATTGGATTGCAGAAAAGGTCCTTTTTTCTCGGTCCCTTTAAGAGGTAGGAGTTAAACAAGCTTAGGTCTGCGGTGCCCAGGGGGGACCCCATCCAGCCCGCACTGAGTTTCATTCCTACCACCTTAGGGAAAAAAAGTCATTATTTCGAGGCTTAGAAGTCATTTCTGCAATTCCCATAGAAAATCAACGGCGTCTCTATTCAATTGTGTGGAGCGCATATCAGGTGGGTTTTCTCTGCCGGCTTAAGAGATACACGTGAAACTAAAGCAGATCCTGGGTGCCTAGGGTGCCTGTCATCCAATCCGCACTGAATTTCATTTCTAGCACATAGCCAAAAAATCGCCCCATTGACTTACATTGGAGTGCAGAAAAGGTCATTTTTTCTCGGTCCCTTTAAGAGGTAGGAGTTAAACAAGCTTAGGTCTGCGGTGCCCAGGGGGGACCCCATCCAGACCGCACTGAGTTTCATTCCTACCACCTTAGGAAAAAAAAGTCATTATTTCGAGGCTTAGAAGTCATTTCTGCAATTCCCATAGAAAATCAACGGCGTCTCTATTCAATTGTGTGGAGCGCATATCAGGTGGGTTTTCTCTGCCGGCTTAAGAGATACATGTGAAACAAAAGCCGATCCTGGGTGCCTAGGGTGCCTGTCATCCAATCCGCACTGAATTTCATTTCTAGCACATAGCCAAAAAATCGCCCCATTGACTTACATTGGAGTGCAGAAAAGGTCATTTTTTCTCGGTCCCTTTAAGAGGTAGGAGTTAAACAAGCTTAGGTCTGCGGTGCCCAGGGGGGACCCCATCCAGCCCGCACTGAGTTTCATTCTTACCACCGTAGGAAAAAAAGTCATTATTTCGAGGCTTAGAAGTCATTTCTGCAATTCCCATAGAAAATCAACGGCGTCTCTATTCAATTGTGTGGAGCGCATATCAGGTGGGTTTTCTCTGCCGGCTTAAGAGATACACGTGAAACTAAAGCCGATCCTGGGTGCCTAGGGTGCCTGTCATCCAATCCGCACTGAATTTCATTTCTAGCACGTAGCCAAAAAATCACCCCATTGACTTATATTGGAGTGCAGAAAAGGTCATTTTTTCTCGGTCCCTTTAAGAGGTAGGAGTTAAACAAGCTTAGGTCTGCGGTGCCCAGGGGGGACCCCATCCAGCCCGCACTGAGTTTCATTCCTACCACCTTAGGAAAAAAAAGTCATTATTTCGAGGCTTAGAAGTCATTTCTGCAATTCCCATAGAAAATCAACGGCGTCTCTATTCAATTGTTTGGAGCGCATATCAGGTGGGTTTTCTCTGCCGGCTTAAGAGATACACGTGAAACTAAAGCAGATCCTGGGTGCCTAGGGTGCCTGTCATCCAATCCGCACTGAATTTCATTTCTAGCACATAGACAAAAAATCGCCCCATTGACTTACATTGGAGTGCAGAAAAGGTCATTTTTTCTCGGTCCCTTTAAGAGGTAGGAGTTAAAGAAGCTTAGGTCTGCGGTGCCCAGGGGGGACCCCATCCAGCCCGCACTGAGTTTCATTCCTACCACCTTAGGAAAAAAAGTCATTATTTCGAGGCTTAGAAGTCATTTCTGCAGGGTGGCGTGGCTAGCCGCTGAGGAGAGAGGATGTGTCTGCTCTGAGCTCCTGCTGTGTCGGCCTTCAAGCGACAATTAACCTGCTTCTTGAACAACTTTCTTCACTGTCCGGGTAAGCTTGACTCCCGGTGCCATCCCAGATGTCAAGACAGACATCACGGAAAGCGACTGCGGCCGCCCGGAGGCGGCAGCAAGCATCCCGACAAACTACGCCATCTCTCCAACATGGCGCCGGCTCCCGCACGGACCCTATCCTGGACTATATACTGGCAGCTGCCGGAGAAGGGTGGCAGACTCCTCCGGTAAGCAATGATTCAACAGCGGATCGCCGAGGGGGGACACCGGAGGTTCCTTCCCGGCAGTGGCGGATTAAATGTACCCTGGGCCCCGGGCTGTCCACCCAACCTGGGCCCCCCCCCCCCCAGCCACCCCAGCAGGCTGTGTGGGGTATATAAGAATACATAGGTCTGAGGGGGATCAGTATATAGAAGTGACCCCAGAACATCACTAATAGGGGATAGGGGGGATGTTTTTGTTCTATCCCCTATTAGTGATGTTCTGGGGTCACTTCCCTGCACTGAGCCCCCACAGATCTATGTATTCTTATATGCCACAAAGAATCCAGTGTATAATGCACCTAGGACCAAACTACAACAGCTACATGCACTACAACTCCCAGCATGTACTGACAGTCTGCAGCCCTCATAATATGCTGGGAGTTGTAGTGCCTGCAGTTGTAGTTGGGTTCTAGTTTAAAAGTTTTCGCTAGTGTACTGTAGTGACCCCGGGGCTGTGTCAGTACACTACCGCAAACAAAACACTGACCCATTTAGACCCCAATGGTACACAGGCTCTGCACACTATAGGGCTGGGTTCACACTATGTATATTTCAGGCAGTATTTGGTCCTCACGTCAGGTCCTCATAGCAACCAAAACCAGGAGTGGATGGAAAACACAGAAAGGATCTGTTGACACAATGTTGTAATTGAGTGGATGGCCGTCATATAACAGTAAATAACGTCCATTATTTCAATATAACAGCCATTGTTTTAAAATAACAGCAAATATTTGCCATTAAATGGCGGCCATCCACTCAATTACAACATTGTGTGAACAGAGCCTTTCTGTGTTTTCTATCCACTCCTGGTTTTGGTTGCTATGAGGACCACAATACTGACTGAAATATACTGTGTGTGAGCCCAGCCTATAAGTGATTACAGTGCAGTTACTAATGACTCACAGGTGACGTCTTCTCCGATTGCCGTCGCTCACTTTTTCCTTTCCTCTCTATTTGGCGCAGCATCATGAAGACTTCTCCGGCCCCAACTCAACTGCAGGCGGGGAGCTGGGGGTGACTGGGGAAGGGAGGCAGCTGGGGCGACAGGGGGAGAAGCTGGGGCAAATGAGGCCGGGGAGGGGGGGGGGAAGCTGGGAAGGCAGGGAAGCAGCAGGGGGTGAACATGATGGGGGTAGCAGCAGGGGGAGAAGATGATGGGGGTAGCAGCAGGGGGAAAAGATGATGGGGGTGGCAGCGGGAGGAGAAGATGATGAAGGGTAGCAGCAGGAGGAGAAGATGATGAAGGGTAGCAGCAGGGGGAAAAGATGATGGGGGTAGCAGCAGGGGGAGAAGATGATGGGGGTGGCAGCAGGAGGAGAAGATGATGAAGGGTAGCAGCAGGGGGAGAAGATGATGAAGGGTAGCAGCAGGGGGAGAAGATGATGGGGGTGGCAGCAGATGATGAAGGGTAGCAGCAGGGGGAGAAGATGATGGGGGTAGCAGCAGGGGGAGAAGATGATGGGGGTATCAGCAGGGGGAGAAGATGATGGGGGTAGCAGCAGGGGGAGAAGATGATGGGGGTGGCAGCAGGGGGAGATGATGGGGGTAGCAGCAGGGGGAGAAGATGATGGGGGTGGCAGCAGGGGGAGAAGATGATGGGGGTGGCAGCAGGGGGAGTAGATGATGGGGGTGGCAGCAGGGGGAGAATATGATGGGGGTGGCAGCAGGGGGAAAAGATGATGGGGGTAGCAGCAGGGGGAGAAGATGATGGGGGTAGCAGCAGGGGGAGAAGATGATGGGGGTGGCAGCAGGGGGAGATGATGGGGGTATCAGCAGGGGGAGAAGATGATGGGGGTAGCAGCAGGGGGAGAAGATGATGGGGGTGGCAGCAGGGGGAGATGATGGGGGTAGCAGCAGGGGGAGAAGATGATGGGGGTGGCAGCAGGGGGAGATAATGGGGGTATCAGCAGGGGGAGAAGATGATGGGGGTAGCAGCAGGGGGAGAAGATGATGGGGGTAGCAGCAGGGGGAGATGATGGGGGTAGCAGCAGGGGGAGAAGATGATGGGGGTGGCAGCAGGGGGAGATAATGGGGGTATCAGCAGGGGGAGAAGATGATGTGGGTGGCAGCGGGGGAGAAGATGATGGGGTGGCAGCAGGGGGAGAAGATGATGGGGGTAGCAGCAGGGGGAGAATATGATGGGGGTGGCAGCAGGGGGAGATGATGGGGGTATCAGCAGGGGGAGAAGATGATGGGGGTGGCAGCAGGGGGAGAATATGATGGGGGTGGCAGCAGGGGGAGATGATGGGGGTATCAGCAGGGGGAGAAGATGATGGGGGTGGCAGCAGGGGGAGATAATGGGGGTATCAGCAGGGGGAGAAGATGATGGGGGTAGCAGCAGGGGGAGAAGATGATGGGGGTAGCAGCAGGGGGAGAAGATGATGGGGGTATCAGCAGGGGGAGAAGATGATGGGGGTGGCAGCAGGGGGAGAAGATGATGGGGGTAGCAGCAGAGGGAGAAGATGATGGGGGTATCAGCAGGGGGAGAAGATGATGGGGTAGCAGCAGGGGGAGAAGATGATGGGGGTATCAGCAGGGGGAGAAGATGATGGGGTAGCAGCAGGGGGAGAAGATGATGGGGGTATCAGCAGGGGGAGAAGATGATGGGGGTATCAGCAGGGGGAGAAGATGATGGGGGTATCAGCAGGGGGAGAAGATGATGGGGGTAGCAGAAGGGGGAGAAGATGATGGGGGTATCAGCAGGAGGAGAAGATGATGGGGGTAGCAGAAGGGGGAGAAGATGATGGGGGTAGCAGCAGGGGGAGAAGATGATGGGGGTGGCAGCAGGGGGAGAAGATGATGGGGGTGGCAGCAGGGGGAGAAGATGATGGGGGTATCAGCAGGGGGAGAAGATGATGGGGGTATCAGCAGGGAGAGAAGATGATGGGGGTGGCAGCAGGGGGAGAAGATGATGGGGGTGGCAGCAGGGGGAGAAGATGATGGGGGTGGCAGCAGGGGGAGAAGATGATGGGGGTATCAGCAGGGAGAGAAGATGATGGGGGTAGCAGCAGGGGGAGAAGATGATGGGGGTAGCAGCAGGGGGAGAAGATGATGGGGGTAGCAGCAGGGGGAGAAGATGGGGCGGCATGGAGAACAGCTAAGGGGCAAGGGGTACAGCCGGGTGGCAGGGGGTATATTCGGGCGGCAGGGAGCCAGGGTGAGCTTCCGGCAGAGAGAGCCTGTCACGCAGGCCGGAAGCTCACAGTGCAGCCCCGCGGTGCCCGAACTTCTCTGCTTGGCGGCGCGCAGGATGTGACGTCATCACGCCGCCAGGAGAGAAGTACGGGCACCGCAAAGACGGCAAGGAGAGAGGGGGCGGTGCCGCGGCGGACTCCGACGACAGCGCGCCACAGCAGAACATCACTCGGGGGCCCATTGGGCCCCGAAAGTGATGTGCTGCTGGCGCTGCTATGCAAGATCTTAATGTGGGCGGCGCGGGCCCCCCCGGAGCCTTGGGCCCCGGGCGGCCGCCCAAACCGCCCACATTATAATCCGCCATTGCTTCCCGGGGTCCGACTTCTCAGCAGTCCGGAGGGGGAAACTCTAGAGGGGATGGCCCTACTTCTAAGCGGCACCACACCAGACTATCCCCCTCGGCCCCGGACTTTGTCCAACGACAGGGACAGCAGCTGCAGACTCCACGATCTCCCGTGACAGCTGCAGCCCGAATCCCTGCAGCTTCTTCTTCACCGCATCTCACCAGGATTGACGCTGTTAACCCTGGAGGTACTCAGCAAGCTCTGTATACCGATATGCCAAGTGGTGTTGATGTCCCTGATTTGGCTGACATAAATGGCCTGGATGACATACTGGACTCTTCAACACCGTTAACCATTCAATCTCTAAAATCCATTTTGCTGAAAATGCAGCGTTTTATGCAGGATGGCTTTAAACACACCATTGCTGCCATCAAAGACTCTGTCTATGTCATGGAAAAGAGAGTGCAAAAGTTGGAAGGGGCAATGGCTGAATTTATCACCAATTATAACTCTATGATTGAATCGCACTGGTCTTTGCATGAGGAAGTGGAACATCTCCGCACTGTATTGGCAACTGTTGACGACAGCTCTCGAGCACATAACGTGAAACTACGGGGCATCTCTGAAGCTATTCTAGCTCCGGACCTCTTACAATTTGTCCAAAGCCTCGTTGATGACCATACTCCTCATTACGCCTCCAAGGATTCCAGTATTAATTGGGTGCGACGGGTACCTCGGCCCAAAAATCTGCCTACTGAGGTCCCCCGTGATACCATTGTCCGCATTCAACATCTCCGCACAAAGACCGCCTTTCTTGCCGCGACTAAACAGAGCAAGGGAATTGTACATAGGAATGTGGCGGTCTCTGTATACTCGGACCTCTCGCCTACTACCCTGAACTTTCGCAGATCTCTGATCCCATTTACTTCTGAGCTGAGGAAACATGCCATTCTTTATAAGTGGAGCTCCCCGTCGACTCTGACCGTGTTTAAAGGAGCTGAGATTTTTGCAGTTCAAGACTTGGACGAAGGGCTGCAGCTTCTGAGAGATTGGAATGTACCACCGGACACTTGTGGAGTTACTCTTCCCCCAGATCCTGGAGGGGATGATCCTGCTGCCTGAGACCTTTACATTCCGCTTCGCCAGTGTTTTGGCCTCGTAAGCCTAAGATCTCAGCGCTCCCCCCTGTCTTATTTAGCTAAGATATCTCTCCCTGTAGATTGACCGTTAGGCCCAGCAGTTATGGTTTAGAAAATTTTGTCGGCCTACACGTCCTCCCTCTCCTTGGCTGTCGCTGGACTCAGTGCCCCCCCATATCCCTGTAGCTCTTTCCATCTTGAGCTACCCCACATAGCCTAGTATTATTCTAGGCGACTGTGTATCTGTTTATTGGTTGTCGATGTTCCCTGTTTGTCACTTGTAGAGGTTTTGACGTATTTATACGCATGTGTATGCTCCCCCTGCATATCTACAACTTGTTACTGTAGTATACTTGTTTGTTTGTCCTGTATGTCCTTCGTGATGTTTCCCTCCTCCCCCCCTTTCCTTTCCCTTGGTTTGCGTTACTTCCCCTGTTTGTACTTTTATCAGTGTTTTGTATTGCATTTGATATGCACTTATGCTTTTATACCCTCTATAATTCTTACAGACGACTTAAAGTGGTTATGCTTTCTTTGAATATGCGCAGCAACAAATGCGATTAGTATACCCTTGTTTGTAGCTATTTTACATATTGTTGTTCAATATTATTACTGTTCAGCATTGTTTCTTTGATTATATTGTTAACATGTGGGTTGTCCGCATTCCTCCCCCCATTCGCAACGTTACCCATGGCTTTTTTCATTTTGTTGCTTCATTTCCCTTTCCTTCCCCCCCCTACCTTTAGCCTCCTATTTCCATTACACCCTTTCCCCCCCCCTACCCCCCCCCTCCCTCATCCCCTTCCCCGTCTCTTTGATTTTTGCGTTTCTTTACGATTATATTTTTGCATTTTCTTATGCTGTCTATTTTGCTTCGTACTTGCATCTCTTATGTTTACTGTATTGCCTTGTACCTCTTATGGCACCACTTTACTGCATTTCTGTTGTGTTTGAAAAAAAATTCTGAAAAATACCTTTCTTCAATAAAAATTTATTGAACCAGAAGTCATTTCTGCAATTCCCATAGAAAATCAACGGCGTCTCTATTCAATTGTGTGGAGCGCATATCAGGTGGTTTTTTTCTGCCGGCTTAAGAGATACACGTGAAAGTAAAGCCGATCCTGGGTGCCTAGGGTGCCTGTCATCCAATCCGCACTGAATTTCATTTCTAGCACATAGCCAAAAAATCGCCCCATTGACTTACATTGGAGTGCAGAAAAGGTCATTTTTTCTCGGTCCCTTTAAGAGGTAAGAGTTAAACAAGCTTAGGTCTGCGGTGCCCAGGGGTGACCCCATCCAGCCCGCACTGAGTTTCATTCCTACCACGTTAGGAAAAAAAAGTCATTATTTCGAGGCTTAGAAGTCATTTCTGCAATTCCCATAGAAAATCAACGGCGTCTCTATTCAATTGTGTGGAGCGCATATCAGGTGGGGTTTCTCTGCCGGCTTAAGAGATACACGTGAAACTAAAGCAGATCCTGGGTGCCTAGGGTACCTGTCATCCAATTCGCACTGAATTTCATTTCTAGCACATAGCCAAAAAATCGCCCCATTGACTTACATTGGAGTGCAGAAAAGGTCATTTTTTCTCGGTCCCTTTAAGAGGTAGGAGTTAAACAAGCTTAGGTCTGCGGTGCCCAGGGGGGACCCCATCCAGCCCGCACTGAGTTTCATTCCTACCACCTTAGGAAAAAAAGTCATTATTTCGAGGCTTAGAAGTCATTTCTGCAATTCCCATAGAAAATCAACGGCGTCTCTATTCAATTGTGTGGAGCGCATATCAGGTGGGTTTTCTCTGCCGGCTTAAGAGATACACGTGAAACTAAAGCCGATCCTGGGTGCCTAGGGTGCCTGTCATCCAATCCGCACTGAATTTCATTTCTAGCACATAGCCAAAAAATCGCCCCATTGACTTACATTGGAGTGCAGAAAAGGTCATTTTTTTCTCGGTCCCTTTAAGAGGTAAGAGTTAAACAAGCTTAGGTCTGCGGTGCCCAGGGGGGACCCCATCCAGCCCGCACTGAGTTTCATTCCTACCACCTTAGGAAAAAAAGTCATTATTTCGAGGCTTAGAAGTCATTTCTGCAATTCCCATAGAAAATCAACGGCGTCTCTATTCAATTGTGTGGAGCGCATATCAGGTGGGTTTTCTCTGCCGGCTTAAGAGATACACGTGAAACTAAAGCCGATCCTGGGTGCCTAGGGTGCCTGTCATCCAATCCGCACTGCATTTCATTTCTAGCACATAGCCAAAAAATCGCCCCATTGACTTACATTGGAGTGCAGAAAAGGTCATTTTTTCTCGGTCCCTTTAAGAGGTAGGAGTTAAACAAGCTTAGGTCTGCGGTGCCCAGGGGGGACCCCATCCAGCCCGCACTGAGTTTCATTCCTACCACCTTAGGAAAAAAAGTCATTATTTTGAGGCTTAGAAGTCATTTCTGCAATTCCCATAGAAAATCAACGGCGTCTCTATTCAATTGTGTGGAGCGCATATCAGGTGGGTTTTCTCTGCCGGCTTAAGAGATACACGTGAAACTAAAGCCGATCCTGGGTGCCTAGGGTGCCTGTCATCCAATCCGCACTGCATTTCATTTCTAGCACATAGCCAAAAAATCGCCCCATTGACTTACATTGGAGTGCAGAAAAGAACATTTTTTCTCGGTCCCTTTAAGAGGTAGGAGTTAAACAAGCTTAGGTCTGCGGTGCCCAGGGGGGACCCCATCCAGCCCGCACTGAGTTTCATTCCTACCACCTTAGGAAAAAAAGTCATTATTTTGAGGCTTAGAAGTCATTTCTGCAATTCCCATAGAAAATCAATGGCGTCTCTATTCAATTGTGTGGAGCGCATATTAGGTGGGTTTTCTCTGCCGGCTTAAGAGATACACGTGAAACTAAAGCTGATCCTGGGTGCCTAGGGTGCCTGTCATCCAATCCGCACTGCATTTCATTTCTAGCACATAGCCAAAAAATCGCCCCATTGACTTACATTGGAGTGCAGAAAAGGTCATTTTTTCTCGGTCCCTTTAAGAGGTAGGAGTTAAACAAGCTTAGGTCTGCGGTGCCCAGGGGGGACCCCATCCAGCCCGCACTGAGTTTCATTCCTACCACCTTAGGAAAAAAAGTCATTATTTTGAGGCTTAGAAGTCATTTCTGCAATTCCCATAGAAAATCAACGGCGTCTCTATTCAATTGTGTGGAGCGCATATCAGGTGGGTTTTCTCTGCCGGCTTAAGAGATACACGTGAAACTAAAGCCGATCCTGGGTGCCTAGGGTGCCTGTCATCCAATCCGCACTGCATTTCATTTCTAGCACATAGCCAAAAAATCGCCCCATTGACTTACATTGGAGTGCAGAAAAGAACATTTTTTCTCGGTCCCTTTAAGAGGTAGGAGTTAAACAAGCTTAGGTCTGCGGTGCCCAGCGGGGACCCCATCCAGCCCGCACTGAGTTTCATTCCTACCACCTTAGGAAAAAAAGTCATTATTTTGAGGCTTAGAAGTCATTTCTGCAATTCCCATAGAAAATCAATGGCGTCTCTATTCAATTGTGTGGAGCGCATATTAGGTGGGTTTTCTCTGCCGGCTTAAGAGATACACGTGAAACTAAAGCTGATCCTGGGTGCCTAGGGTGCCTGTCATCCAATCCGCACTGCATTTCATTTCTAGCACATAGCCAAAAAATCGCCCCATTGACTTACATTGGAGTGCAGAAAAGGTCATTTTTTCTCGGTCCCTTTAAGAGGTAGGAGTTAAACAAGCTTAGGTCTGCGGTGCCCAGGGGGGACCCCATCCAGCCCGCACTGAGTTTCATTCCTACCACCTTAGGAAAAAAAGTCATTATTTTGAGGCTTAGAAGTCATTTCTGCAATTCCCATAGAAAATCAACGGCGTCTCTATTCAATTGTGTGGAGCGCATATCAGGTGGGTTTTCTCTGCCGGCATAAGAGATACACGTGAAACTAAAGCCGATCCTGGGTGCCTAGGGTGCCTGTCATCCAATCCGCACTGCATTTCATTTCTAGCACATAGCCAAAAAATCGCCCCATTGACTTACATTGGAGTGCAGAAAAGAACATTTTTTCTCGGTCCCTTTAAGAGGTAGGAGTTAAACAAGCTTAGGTCTGCGGTGCCCAGGGGGGACCCCATCCAGCCCGCACTGAGTTTCATTCCTACCACCTTAGGAAAAAAAGTCATTATTTTGAGGCTTAGAAGTCATTTCTGCAATTCCCATAGAAAATCAATGGCGTCTCTATTCAATTGTGTGGAGCGCATATTAGGTGGGTTTTCTCTGCCGGCTTAAGAGATACACGTGAAACTAAAGCTGATCCTGGGTGCCTAGGGTGCCTGTCATCCAATCCTCACTGCATTTCATTTCTAGCACATAGCCAAAAAATCGCCCCATTGACTTACATTGGAGTGCAGAAAAGGTCATTTTTTCTCGGTCCCTTTAAGAGGTAGGAGTTAAACAAGCTTAGGTCTGCGGTGCCCAGGGGGGACCCCATCCAGCCCGCACTGAGTTTCATTCCTACCACCTTAGGAAAAAAAGTCATTATTTTGAGGCTTAGAAGTCATTTCTGCAATTCCCATAGAAAATCAACGGCGTCTCTATTCAATTGTGTGGAGCGCATATCAGGTGGGTTTTCTCTGCCGGCTTAAGAGATACACGTGAAACTAAAGCCGATCCTGGGTGCCTAGGGTGCCTGTCATCCAATCCGCACTGCATTTCATTTCTAGCACATAGCCAAAAAATCGCCACATTGACTTACATTGGAGTGCAGAAAAGGTCATTTTTTCTCGGTCCCTTTAAGAGGTAGGAGTTAAACAAGCTTTGGTCTGCGGTGCCCAGGGGGGACCCCATCCTGCCCGCACTGAGTTTCATTCCTACCACCTTAGGAAAAAAAGTCATTATTTTGAGGCTTAGAAGTCATTTCTGCAATTCCCATAGAAAATCAACGGCGTCTCTATTCAATTGTGTGGAGCGCATATCAGGTGGGTTTTCTCTGCCGGCTTAAGAGATACACGTGAAACTAAAGCCGATCCTGGGTGCCTAGGGTGCCTGTCATCCAATCCGCACTGCATTTCATTTCTAGCACATAGCCAAAAAATCGCCCCATTGACTTACATTGGAGTGCAGAAAAGGTCATTTTTTCTCGGTCCCTTTAAGAGGTAGGAGTTAAACAAGCTTAGGTCTGCGGTGCCCAGGGGGGACCCCATCCAGCCCGCACTGAGTTTCATTCCTACCACCTTAGGAAAAAAAGTCATTATTTTGAGGCTTAGAAGTCATTTCTGCAATTCCCATAGAAAATCAACGGCGTCTCTATTCAATTGTGTGGAGCGCATATCATGTGGGTTTTCTCTGCCGGCTTAAGAGATACACGTGAAACTAAAGCCGATCCTGGGTGCCTAGGGTGCCTGTCATCCAATCCGCACTGCATTTCATTTCTAGCACATAGCCAAAAAATCGCCCCATTGACTTACATTGGAGTGCAGAAAAGGTCATTTTTTCTCGGTCCCTTTAAGAGGTAGGAGTTAAACAAGCTTAGGTCTGCGGTGCCCAGGGGGGACCCCATCCAGCCCGCACTGAGTTTCATTCCTACCACCTTAGGAAAAAAAGTCATTATTTTGAAGCTTAGAAGTCATTTCTGCAATTCCCATAGAAAATCAACGGCGTCTCTATTCAATTGTGTGGAGCGCATATCAGGTGGGTTTTCTCTGCCGGCTTAAGAGATACACGTGAAACTAAAGCCGATCCTGGGTGCCTAGGGTGCCTGTCATCCAATCCGCACTGCATTTCATTTCTAGCACATAGCCAAAAAATCGCCCCATTGACTTACATTGGAGTGCAGAAAAGAACATTTTTTCTCGGTCCCTTTAAGAGGTAGGAGTTAAACAAGCTTAGGTCTGCGGTGCCCAGGGGGGACCCCATCCAGCCCGCACTGAGTTTCATTCCTACCACCTTAGGAAAAAAAGTCATTATTTTGAGGCTTAGAAGTCATTTCTGCAATTCCCATAGAAAATCAACGGCGTCTCTATTCAATTGTGTGGAGCGCATATCAGGTGGGTTTTCTCTGCCGGCTTAAGAGATACACGTGAAACTAAAGCCGATCCTGGGTGCCTAGGGTGCCTGTCATCCAATCCGCACTGCATTTCATTTCTAGCACATAGCCAAAAAATCGCCCCATTGACTTACATTGGAGTGCAGAAAAGAACATTTTTTCTCGGTCCCTTTAAGAGGTAGGAGTTAAACAAGCTTAGGTCTGCGGTGCCCAGCGGGGACCCCATCCAGCCCGCACTGAGTTTCATTCCTACCACCTTAGGAAAAAAAGTCATTATTTTGAGGCTTAGAAGTCATTTCTGCAATTCCCATAGAAAATCAATGGCGTCTCTATTCAATTGTGTGGAGCGCATATTAGGTGGGTTTTCTCTGCCGGCTTAAGAGATACACGTGAAACTAAAGCTGATCCTGGGTGCCTAGGGTGCCTGTCATCCAATCCGCACTGCATTTCATTTCTAGCACATAGCCAAAAAATCGCCCCATTGACTTACATTGGAGTGCAGAAAAGGTCATTTTTTCTCGGTCCCTTTAAGAGGTAGGAGTTAAACAAGCTTAGGTCTGCGGTGCCCAGGGGGGACCCCATCCAGCCCGCACTGAGTTTCATTCCTACCACCTTAGGAAAAAAAGTCATTATTTTGAGGCTTAGAAGTCATTTCTGCAATTCCCATAGAAAATCAACGGCGTCTCTATTCAATTGTGTGGAGCGCATATCAGGTGGGTTTTCTCTGCCGGCTTAAGAGATACACGTGAAACTAAAGCCGATCCTGGGTGCCTAGGGTGCCTGTCATCCAATCCGCACTGCATTTCATTTCTAGCACATAGCCAAAAAATCGCCCCATTGACTTACATTGGAGTGCAGAAAAGGTCATTTTTTCTCGGTCCCTTTAAGAGGTAGGAGTTAAACAAGCTTAGGTCTGCGGTGCCCAGGGGGGACCCCATCCTGCCCGCACTGAGTTTCATTCCTACCACCTTAGGAAAAAAAGTCATTATTTTGAGGCTTAGAAGTCATTTCTGCAATTCCCATAGAAAATCAACGGCGTCTCTATTCAATTGTGTGGAGCGCATATCAGGTGGGTTTTCTCTGCCGGCTTAAGAGATACACGTGAAACTAAAGCCGATCCTGGGTGCCTAGGGTGCCTGTCATCCAATCCGCACTGCATTTCATTTCTAGCACATAGCCAAAAAATCGCCCCATTGACTTACATTGGAGTGCAGAAAAGGTCATTTTTTCTCGGTCCCTTTAAGAGGTAGGACTTAAACAAGCTTAGGTCTGCGGTGCCCAGGGGGGACCCCATCCAGCCCGCACTGAGTTTCATTCCTACCACCTTAGGAAAAAAAGTCATTATTTTGAGGCTTAGAAGTCATTTCTGCAATTCCCATAGAAAATCAACGGCGTCTCTATTCAATTGTGTGGAGCGCATATCAGGTGGGTTTTCTCTGCCGGCTTAAGAGATACACGTGAAACTAAAGCCGATCCTGGGTGCCTAGGGTGCCTGTCATCCAATCCGCACTGCATTTCATTTCTAGCACATAGCCAAAAAATCGCCCCATTGACTTACATTGGAGTGCAGAAAAGGTCATTTTTTCTCGGTCCCTTTAAGAGGTAGGAGTTAAACAAGCTTAGGTCTGCGGTGCCCAGGGGGGACCCCATCCAGCCCGCACTGAGTTTCATTCCTACCACCTTAGGAAAAAAAGTCATTATTTTGAGGCTTAGAAGTCATTTCTGCAATTCCCATAGAAAATCAACGGCGTCTCTATTCAATTGTGTGGAGCGCATATCAGGTGGGTTTTCTCTGCCGGCTTAAGAGATACACGTGAAACTAAAGCCGATCCTGGGTGCCTAGGGTGCCTGTCATCCAATCCGCACTGCATTTCATTTCTAGCACATAGCCAAAAAATCGCCCCATTGACTTACATTGGAGTGCAGAAAAGAACATTTTTTCTCGGTCCCTTTAAGAGGTAGGAGTTAAACAAGCTTAGGTCTGCGGTGCCCAGGGGGGACCCCATCCAGCCCGCACTGAGTTTCATTCCTACCACCTTAGGAAAAAAAGTCATTATTTTGAGGCTTAGAAGTCATTTCTGCAATTCCCATAGAAAATCAATGGCGTCTCTATTCAATTGTGTGGAGCGCATATTAGGTGGGTTTTTCTCTGCCGGCTTAAGAGATACACGTGAAACTAAAGCTGATCCTGGGTGCCTAGGGTGCCTGTCATCCAATCCGCACTGCATTTCATTTCTAGCACATAGCCAAAAAATCGCCCCATTGACTTACATTGGAGTGCAGAAAAGAACATTTTTTCTCGGTCCCTTTAAGAGGTAGGAGTTAAACAAGCTTAGGTCTGCGGTGCCCAGGGGGACCCCATCCAGCCCGCACTGAGTTTCATTCCTACCACCTTAGGAAAAAAAGTCATTATTTTGAGGCTTAGAAGTCATTTCTGCAATTCCCATAGAAAATCAACGGCGTCTCTATTCAATTGTGTGGAGCGCATATCAGGTGGGTTTTCTCTGCCGGCTTAAGAGATACACGTGAAACTAAAGCCGATCCTGGGTGCCTAGGGTGCCTGTCATCGAATCCGCACTGCATTTCATTTCTAGCACATAGCCAAAAAATCGCCCCATTGACTTACATTGGAGTGCAGAAAAGAACATTTTTTCTCGGTCCCTTTAAGAGGTAGGAGTTAAACAAGCTTAGGTCTGCGGTGCCCAGGGGGGACCCCATCCAGCCCGCACTGAGTTTCATTCCTACCACCTTAGGAAAAAAAGTCATTATTTTGAGGCTTAGAAGTCATTTCTGCAATTCCCATAGAAAATCAATGGCGTCTCTATTCAATTGTGTGGAGCGCATATTAGGTGGGTTTTCTCTGCCGGCTTAAGAGATACACGTGAAACTAAAGCTGATCCTGGGTGCCTAGGGTGCCTGTCATCCAATCCGCACTGCATTTCATTTCTAGCACATAGCCAAAAAATCGCCCCATTGACTTACATTGGAGTGCAGAAAAGGTCATTTTTTCTCGGTCCCTTTAAGAGGTAGGAGTTAAACAAGCTTAGGTCTGCGGTGCCCAGGGGGGACCCCATCCAGCCCGCACTGAGTTTCATTCCTACCACCTTAGGAAAAAAAAGTCATTATTTTGAGGCTTAGAAGTCATTTCTGCAATTCCCATAGAAAATCAACGGCGTCTCTATTCAATTGTGTGGAGCGCATATCAGGTGGGTTTTCTCTGCCGGCTTAAGAGATACACGTGAAACTAAAGCCGATCCTGGGTGCCTAGGGTGCCTGTCATCCAATCCGCACTGAATTTCATTTCTAGCACATAGCCAAAAAATCGCCCCATTGACTTACATTGGAGTGCAGAAAAGGTCATTTTTTCTCGGTCCCTTTAAGAGGTAGGAGTTAAACAAGCTTAGGTCTGCGGTGCCCAGGGGGGACCCCATCCAGCCCGCACTGAGTTTCATTCCTACCACCTTAGGAAAAAAGTCATTATTTTGAGGCTTAGAAGTCATTTCTGCAATTCCCATAGAAAATCAACGGCGTCTCTATTCAATTGTGTGGAGCGCATATCAGGTGGGTTTTCTCTGCCGGCTTAAGAGATACACGTGAAACTAAAGCCGATCCTGGGTGACTAGGGTGCCTGTCATCCAATCCGCACTGAATTTCATTTCTAGCACATAGCCAAAAAATCGCCCCATTGACTTACATTGGAGTGCAGAAAAGGTCATTTTTTCTCGGTCCCTTTAAGAGGTAGGAGTTAAACAAGCTTAGGTCTGCGGTGCCCAGGGGGGACCCCATCCAGCCCGCACTGAGTTTCATTCCTACCACCTTAGGAAAAAAAGTCATTATTTTGAGGCTTAGAAGTCATTTCTGCAATTCCCATAGAAAATCAACGGCGTCTCTATTCAATTGTGTGGAGCGCATATCAGGTGGGTTTTCTCTGCCGGCTTAAGAGATACACGTGAAACTAAAGCCGATCCTGGGTGCCTAGGGTGCCTGTCATCCAATCCGCACTGCATTTCATTTCTAGCACATAGCCAAAAAATCGCCCCATTGACTTACATTGGAGTGCAGAAAAGGTCATTTTTTCTCGGTCCCTTTAAGAGGTAGGAGTTAAACAAGCTTAGGTCTGCGGTGCCCAGGGGGACCCCATCCAGCCCGCACTGAGTTTCATTCCTACCACCTTAGGAAAAAAAGTCATTATTTTGAGGCTTAGAAGTCATTTCTGCAATTCCCATAGAAAATCAACGGCGTCTCTATTCAATTGTGTGGAGCGCATATCAGGTGGGTTTTCTCTGCCGGCTTAAGAGATACACGTGAAACTAAAGCCGATCCTGGGTGCCTAGGGTGCCTGTCATCCAATCCGCACTGCATTTCATTTCTAGCACATAGCCAAAAAATCGCCCCATTGACTTACATTGGAGTGCAGAAAAGGTCATTTTTTCTCGGTCCCTTTAAGAGGTAGGAGTTAAACAAGCTTAGGTCTGCGGTGCCCAGGGGGGACCCCATCCAGCCCGCACTGAGTTTCATTCCTACCACCTTAGGAAAAAAAGTCATTATTTTGAGGCTTAGAAGTCATTTCTGCAATTCCCATAGAAAATCAACGGCGTCTCTATTCAATTGTGTGGAGCGCATATCAGGTGGGTTTTCTCTGCCGGCTTAAGAGATACACGTGAAACTAAAGCCGATCCTGGGTGCCTAGGGTGCCTGTCATCCAATCCGCACTGAATTTCATTTCTAGCACATAGCCAAAAAATCGCCCCATTGACTTACATTGGAGTGCAGAAAAGGTCATTTTTTCTCGGTCCCTTTAAGAGGTAGGAGTTAAACAAGCTTAGGTCTGCGGTGCCCAGGGGGGACCCCATCCAGCCCGCACTGAGTTTCATTCCTACCACCTTAGGAAAAAAAGTCATTATTTTGAGGCTTAGAAGTCATTTCTGCAATTCCCATAGAAAATCAACGGCGTCTCTATTCAATTGTGTGGAGCGCATATCAGGTGGGTTTTCTCTGCCGGCTTAAGAGATACACGTGAAACTAAAGCCGATCCTGGGTGCCTAGGGTGCCTGTCATCCAATCCGCACTGAATTTCATTTCTAGCACATAGCCAAAAAATCGCCCCATTGACTTACATTGGAGTGCAGAAAAGGTCATTTTTTCTCGGTCCCTTTAAGAGGTAGGAGTTAAACAAGCTTAGGTCTGCGGTGCCCAGGGGGGACCCCATCCAGCCCGCACTGAGTTTCATTCCTACCACCTTAGGAAAAAAAGTCATTATTTTGAGGCTTAGAAGTCATTTCTGCAATTCCCATAGAAAATCAACGGCGTCTCTATTCAATTGTGTGGAGCGCATATCAGGTGGGTTTTCTCTGCCGGCTTAAGAGATACACGTGAAACTAAAGCCGATCCTGGGTGCCTAGGGTGCCTGTCATCCAATCCGCACTGAATTTCATTTCTAGCACATAGCCAAAAAATCGCCCCATTGACTTACATTGGAGTGCAGAAAAGGTCATTTTTTCTCGGTCCCTTTAAGAGGTAGGAGTTAAACAAGCTTAGGTCTGCGGTGCCCAGGGGGGACCCCATCCAGCCCGCACTGAGTTTCATTCCTACCACCTTAGGAAAAAAAGTCATTATTTTGAGGCTTAGAAGTCATTTCTGCAATTCCCATAGAAAATCAACGGCGTCTCTATTCAATTGTGTGGAGCGCATATCAGGTGGGTTTTCTCTGCCGGCTTAAGAGATACACGTGAAACTAAAGCCGATCCTGGGTGCCTAGGGTGCCTGTCATCCAATCCGCACTGAATTTCATTTCTAGCACATAGCCAAAAAATCGCCCCATTGACTTACATTGGAGTGCAGAAAAGGTCATTTTTTCTCGGTCCCTTTAAGAGGTAGGAGTTAAACAAGCTTAGGTCTGCGGTGCCCAGGGGGACCCCATCCAGCCCGCACTGAGTTTCATTCCTACCACCTTAGGAAAAAAAGTCATTATTTTGAGGCTTAGAAGTCATTTCTGCAATTCCCATAGAAAATCAACGGCGTCTCTATTCAATTGTGTGGAGCGCATATCAGGTGGGTTTTCTCTGCCGGCTTAAGAGATACACGTGAAACTAAAGCCGATCCTGGGTGCCTAGGGTGCCTGTCATCCAATCCGCACTGAATTTCATTTCTAGCACATAGCCAAAAAATCGCCCCATTGACTTACATTGGAGTGCAGAAAAGGTCATTTTTTCTCGGTCCCTTTAAGAGGTAGGAGTTAAACAAGCTTAGGTCTGCGGTGCCCAGGGGGACCCCATCCAGCCCGCACTGAGTTTCATTCCTACCACCTTAGGAAAAAAAGTCATTATTTTGAGGCTTAGAAGTCATTTCTGCAATTCCCATAGAAAATCAACGGCGTCTCTATTCAATTGTGTGGAGCGCATATCAGGTGGGTTTTCTCTGCCGGCTTAAGAGATACACGTGAAACTAAAGCCGATCCTGGGTGCCTAGGGTGCCTGTCATCCAATCCGCACTGAATTTCATTTCTAGCACATAGCCAAAAAATCGCCCCATTGACTTACATTGGAGTGCAGAAAAGGTCATTTTTTCTCGGTCCCTTTAAGAGGTAGGAGTTAAACAAGCTTAGGTCTGCGGTGCCCAGGGGGGACCCCATCCAGCCCGCACTGAGTTTCATTCCTACCACCTTAGGAAAAAAAGTCATTATTTTGAGGCTTAGAAGTCATTTCTGCAATTCCCATAGAAAATCAACGGCGTCTCTATTCAATTGTGTGGAGCGCATATCAGGTGGGTTTTCTCTGCCGGCTTAAGAGATACACGTGAAACTAAAGCCGATCCTGGGTGCCTAGGGTGCCTGTCATCCAATCCGCACTGAATTTCATTTCTAGCACATAGCCAAAAAATCGCCCCATTGACTTACATTGGAGTGCAGAAAAGGTCATTTTTTCTCGGTCCCTTTAAGAGGTAGGAGTTAAACAAGCTTAGGTCTGCGGTGCCCAGGGGGGACCCCATCCAGCCCGCACTGAGTTTCATTCCTACCACCTTAGGAAAAAAAGTCATTATTTTGAGGCTTAGAAGTCATTTCTGCAATTCCCATAGAAAATCAACGGCGTCTCTATTCAATTGTGTGGAGCGCATATCAGGTGGGTTTCTCTGCCGGCTTAAGAGATACACGTGAAACTAAAGCCGATCCTGGGTGCCTAGGGTGCCTGTCATCCAATCCGCACTGAATTTCATTTCTAGCACATAGCCAAAAAATCGCCCCATTGACTTACATTGGAGTGCAGAAAAGGTCATTTTTTCTCGGTCCCTTTAAGAGGTAGGAGTTAAACAAGCTTAGGTCTGCGGTGCCCAGGGGGACCCCATCCAGCCCGCACTGAGTTTCATTCCTACCACCTTAGGAAAAAAAGTCATTATTTTGAGGCTTAGAAGTCATTTCTGCAATTCCCATAGAAAATCAACGGCGTCTCTATTCAATTGTGTGGAGCGCATATCAGGTGGGTTTTCTCTGCCGGCTTAAGAGATACACGTGAAACTAAAGCCGATCCTGGGTGCCTAGGGTGCCTGTCATCCAATCCGCACTGAATTTCATTTCTAGCACATAGCCAAAAAATCGCCCCATTGACTTACATTGGAGTGCAGAAAAGGTCATTTTTTCTCGGTCCCTTTAAGAGGTAGGAGTTAAACAAGCTTAGGTCTGCGGTGCCCAGGGGGGACCCCATCCAGCCCGCACTGAGTTTCATTCCTACCACCTTAGGAAAAAAAGTCATTATTTTGAGGCTTAGAAGTCATTTCTGCAATTCCCATAGAAAATCAACGGCGTCTCTATTCAATTGTGTGGAGCGCATATCAGGTGGGTTTTCTCTGCCGGCTTAAGAGATACACGTGAAACTAAAGCCGATCCTGGGTGCCTAGGGTGCCTGTCATCCAATCCGCACTGAATTTCATTTCTAGCACATAGCCAAAAAATCGCCCCATTGACTTACATTGGAGTGCAGAAAAGGTCATTTTTTCTCGGTCCCTTTAAGAGGTAGGAGTTAAACAAGCTTAGGTCTGCGGTGCCCAGGGGGACCCCATCCAGCCCGCACTGAGTTTCATTCCTACCACCTTAGGAAAAAAAGTCATTATTTTGAGGCTTAGAAGTCATTTCTGCAATTCCCATAGAAAATCAACGGCGTCTCTATTCAATTGTGTGGAGCGCATATCAGGTGGGTTTTCTCTGCCGGCTTAAGAGATACACGTGAAACTAAAGCCGATCCTGGGTGCCTAGGGTGCCTGTCATCCAATCCGCACTGAATTTCATTTCTAGCACATAGCCAAAAAATCGCCCCATTGACTTACATTGGAGTGCAGAAAAGGTCATTTTTTCTCGGTCCCTTTAAGAGGTAGGAGTTAAACAAGCTTAGGTCTGCGGTGCCCAGGGGGGACCCCATCCAGCCCGCACTGAGTTTCATTCCTACCACCTTAGGAAAAAAAGTCATTATTTTGAGGCTTAGAAGTCATTTCTGCAATTCCCATAGAAAATCAACGGCGTCTCTATTCAATTGTGTGGAGCGCATATCAGGTGGGTTTTCTCTGCCGGCTTAAGAGATACACGTGAAACTAAAGCCGATCCTGGGTGCCTAGGGTGCCTGTCATCCAATCCGCACTGAATTTCATTTCTAGCACATAGCCAAAAAATCGCCCCATTGACTTACATTGGAGTGCAGAAAAGGTCATTTTTTCTCGGTCCCTTTAAGAGGTAGGAGTTAAACAAGCTTAGGTCTGCGGTGCCCAGGGGGGACCCCATCCAGCCCGCACTGAGTTTCATTCCTACCACCTTAGGAAAAAAAGTCATTATTTTGAGGCTTAGAAGTCATTTCTGCAATTCCCATAGAAAATCAACGGCGTCTCTATTCAATTGTGTGGAGCGCATATCAGGTGGGTTTTCTCTGCCGGCTTAAGAGATACACGTGAAACTAAAGCCGATCCTGGGTGCCTAGGGTGCCTGTCATCCAATCCGCACTGAATTTCATTTCTAGCACATAGCCAAAAAATCGCCCCATTGACTTACATTGGAGTGCAGAAAAGGTCATTTTTTCTCGGTCCCTTTAAGAGGTAGGAGTTAAACAAGCTTAGGTCTGCGGTGCCCAGGGGGGACCCCATCCAGCCCGCACTGAGTTTCATTCCTACCACCTTAGGAAAAAAAGTCATTATTTTGAGGCTTAGAAGTCATTTCTGCAATTCCCATAGAAAATCAACGGCGTCTCTATTCAATTGTGTGGAGCGCATATCAGGTGGGTTTTCTCTGCCGGCTTAAGAGATACACGTGAAACTAAAGCCGATCCTGGGTGCCTAGGGTGCCTGTCATCCAATCCGCACTGAATTTCATTTCTAGCACATAGCCAAAAAATCGCCCCATTGACTTACATTGGAGTGCAGAAAAGGTCATTTTTTCTCGGTCCCTTTAAGAGGTAGGAGTTAAACAAGCTTAGGTCTGCGGTGCCCAGGGGGGACCCCATCCAGCCCGCACTGAGTTTCATTCCTACCACCTTAGGAAAAAAAGTCATTATTTTGAGGCTTAGAAGTCATTTCTGCAATTCCCATAGAAAATCAACGGCGTCTCTATTCAATTGTGTGGAGCGCATATCAGGTGGGTTTTCTCTGCCGGCTTAAGAGATACACGTGAAACTAAAGCCGATCCTGGGTGCCTAGGGTGCCTGTCATCCAATCCGCACTGCATTTCATTTCTAGCACATAGCCAAAAAATCGCCCCATTGACTTACATTGGAGTGCAGAAAAGGTCATTTTTTCTCGGTCCCTTTAAGAGGTAGGAGTTAAACAAGCTTAGGTCTGCGGTGCCCAGGGGGGACCCCATCCAGCCCGCACTGAGTTTCATTCCTACCACCTTAGGAAAAAAAGTCATTATTTTGAGGCTTAGAAGTCATTTCTGCAATTCCCATAGAAAATCAACGGCGTCTCTATTCAATTGTGTGGAGCGCATATCAGGTGGGTTTTCTCTGCCGGCTTAAGAGATACACGTGAAACTAAAGCCGATCCTGGGTGCCTAGGGTGCCTGTCATCCAATCCGCACTGAATTTCATTTCTAGCACATAGCCAAAAAATCGCCCCATTGACTTACATTGGAGTGCAGAAAAGGTCATTTTTTCTCGGTCCCTTTAAGAGGTAGGAGTTAAACAAGCTTAGGTCTGCGGTGCCCAGGGGGGACCCCATCCAGCCCGCACTGAGTTTCATTCCTACCACCTTAGGAAAAAAAGTCATTATTTTGAGGCTTAGAAGTCATTTCTGCAATTCCCATAGAAAATCAACGGCGTCTCTATTCAATTGTGTGGAGCGCATATCAGGTGGGTTTTCTCTGCCGGCTTAAGAGATACACGTGAAACTAAAGCCGATCCTGGGTGCCTAGGGTGCCTGTCATCCAATCCGCACTGAATTTCATTTCTAGCACATAGCCAAAAAATCGCCCCATTGACTTACATTGGAGTGCAGAAAAGGTCATTTTTTCTCGGTCCCTTTAAGAGGTAGGAGTTAAACAAGCTTAGGTCTGCGGTGCCCAGGGGGGACCCCATCCAGCCCGCACTGAGTTTCATTCCTACCACCTTAGGAAAAAAAGTCATTATTTTGAGGCTTAGAAGTCATTTCTGCAATTCCCATAGAAAATCAACGGCGTCTCTATTCAATTGTGTGGAGCGCATATCAGGTGGGTTTTCTCTGCCGGCTTAAGAGATACACGTGAAACTAAAGCCGATCCTGGGTGCCTAGGGTGCCTGTCATCCAATCCGCACTGAATTTCATTTCTAGCACATAGCCAAAAAATCGCCCCATTGACTTACATTGGAGTGCAGAAAAGGTCATTTTTTCTCGGTCCCTTTAAGAGGTAGGAGTTAAACAAGCTTAGGTCTGCGGTGCCCAGGGGGGACCCCATCCAGCCCGCACTGAGTTTCATTCCTACCACCTTAGGAAAAAAAGTCATTATTTTGAGGCTTAGAAGTCATTTCTGCAATTCCCATAGAAAATCAACGGCGTCTCTATTCAATTGTGTGGAGCGCATATCAGGTGGGTTTTCTCTGCCGGCTTAAGAGATACACGTGAAACTAAAGCCGATCCTGGGTGCCTAGGGTGCCTGTCATCCAATCCGCACTGAATTTCATTTCTAGCACATAGCCAAAAAATCGCCCCATTGACTTACATTGGAGTGCAGAAAAGGTCATTTTTTCTCGGTCCCTTTAAGAGGTAGGAGTTAAACAAGCTTAGGTCTGCGGTGCCCAGGGGGACCCCATCCAGCCCGCACTGAGTTTCATTCCTACCACCTTAGGAAAAAAAGTCATTATTTTGAGGCTTAGAAGTCATTTCTGCAATTCCCATAGAAAATCAACGGCGTCTCTATTCAATTGTGTGGAGCGCATATCAGGTGGGTTTTCTCTGCCGGCTTAAGAGATACACGTGAAACTAAAGCCGATCCTGGGTGCCTAGGGTGCCTGTCATCCAATCCGCACTGAATTTCATTTCTAGCACATAGCCAAAAAATCGCCCCATTGACTTACATTGGAGTGCAGAAAAGGTCATTTTTTCTCGGTCCCTTTAAGAGGTAGGAGTTAAACAAGCTTAGGTCTGCGGTGCCCAGGGGGGACCCCATCCAGCCCGCACTGAGTTTCATTCCTACCACCTTAGGAAAAAAGTCATTATTTTGAGGCTTAGAAGTCATTTCTGCAATTCCCATAGAAAATCAACGGCGTCTCTATTCAATTGTGTGGAGCGCATATCAGGTGGGTTTTCTCTGCCGGCTTAAGAGATACACGTGAAACTAAAGCCGATCCTGGGTGCCTAGGGTGCCTGTCATCCAATCCGCACTGAATTTCATTTCTAGCACATAGCCAAAAAATCGCCCCATTGACTTACATTGGAGTGCAGAAAAGGTCATTTTTTCTCGGTCCCTTTAAGAGGTAGGAGTTAAACAAGCTTAGGTCTGCGGTGCCCAGGGGGGACCCCATCCAGCCCGCACTGAGTTTCATTCCTACCACCTTAGGAAAAAAAGTCATTATTTTGAGGCTTAGAAGTCATTTCTGCAATTCCCATAGAAAATCAACGGCGTCTCTATTCAATTGTGTGGAGCGCATATCAGGTGGGTTTTCTCTGCCGGCTTAAGAGATACACGTGAAACTAAAGCCGATCCTGGGTGCCTAGGGTGCCTGTCATCCAATCCGCACTGAATTTCATTTCTAGCACATAGCCAAAAAATCGCCCCATTGACTTACATTGGAGTGCAGAAAAGGTCATTTTTTCTCGGTCCCTTTAAGAGGTAGGAGTTAAACAAGCTTAGGTCTGCGGTGCCCAGGGGGGACCCCATCCAGCCCGCACTGAGTTTCATTCCTACCACCTTAGGAAAAAAAGTCATTATTTTGAGGCTTAGAAGTCATTTCTGCAATTCCCATAGAAAATCAACGGCGTCTCTATTCAATTGTGTGGAGCGCATATCAGGTGGGTTTTCTCTGCCGGCTTAAGAGATACACGTGAAACTAAAGCCGATCCTGGGTGCCTAGGGTGCCTGTCATCCAATCCGCACTGAATTTCATTTCTAGCACATAGCCAAAAAATCGCCCCATTGACTTACATTGGAGTGCAGAAAAGGTCATTTTTTCTCGGTCCCTTTAAGAGGTAGGAGTTAAACAAGCTTAGGTCTGCGGTGCCCAGGGGGGACCCCATCCAGCCCGCACTGAGTTTCATTCCTACCACCTTAGGAAAAAAAGTCATTATTTTGAGGCTTAGAAGTCATTTCTGCAATTCCCATAGAAAATCAACGGCGTCTCTATTCAATTGTGTGGAGCGCATATCAGGTGGGTTTTCTCTGCCGGCTTAAGAGATACACGTGAAACTAAAGCCGATCCTGGGTGCCTAGGGTGCCTGTCATCCAATCCGCACTGAATTTCATTTCTAGCACATAGCCAAAAAATCGCCCCATTGACTTACATTGGAGTGCAGAAAAGGTCATTTTTTCTCGGTCCCTTTAAGAGGTAGGAGTTAAACAAGCTTAGGTCTGCGGTGCCCAGGGGGGACCCCATCCAGCCCGCACTGAGTTTCATTCCTACCACCTTAGGAAAAAAAGTCATTATTTTGAGGCTTAGAAGTCATTTCTGCAATTCCCATAGAAAATCAACGGCGTCTCTATTCAATTGTGTGGAGCGCATATCAGGTGGGTTTTCTCTGCCGGCTTAAGAGATACACGTGAAACTAAAGCCGATCCTGGGTGCCTAGGGTGCCTGTCATCCAATCCGCACTGAATTTCATTTCTAGCACATAGCCAAAAAATCGCCCCATTGACTTACATTGGAGTGCAGAAAAGGTCATTTTTTCTCGGTCCCTTTAAGAGGTAGGAGTTAAACAAGCTTAGGTCTGCGGTGCCCAGGGGGGACCCCATCCAGCCCGCACTGAGTTTCATTCCTACCACCTTAGGAAAAAAAGTCATTATTTTGAGGCTTAGAAGTCATTTCTGCAATTCCCATAGAAAATCAACGGCGTCTCTATTCAATTGTGTGGAGCGCATATCAGGTGGGTTTTCTCTGCCGGCTTAAGAGATACACGTGAAACTAAAGCCGATCCTGGGTGCCTAGGGTGCCTGTCATCCAATCCGCACTGAATTTCATTTCTAGCACATAGCCAAAAAATCGCCCCATTGACTTACATTGGAGTGCAGAAAAGGTCATTTTTTCTCGGTCCCTTTAAGAGGTAGGAGTTAAACAAGCTTAGGTCTGCGGTGCCCAGGGGGGACCCCATCCAGCCCGCACTGAGTTTCATTCCTACCACCTTAGGAAAAAAAGTCATTATTTTGAGGCTTAGAAGTCATTTCTGCAATTCCCATAGAAAATCAACGGCGTCTCTATTCAATTGTGTGGAGCGCATATCAGGTGGGTTTTCTCTGCCGGCTTAAGAGATACACGTGAAACTAAAGCCGATCCTGGGTGCCTAGGGTGCCTGTCATCCAATCCGCACTGAATTTCATTTCTAGCACATAGCCAAAAAATCGCCCCATTGACTTACATTGGAGTGCAGAAAAGGTCATTTTTTCTCGGTCCCTTTAAGAGGTAGGAGTTAAACAAGCTTAGGTCTGCGGTGCCCAGGGGGACCCCATCCAGCCCGCACTGAGTTTCATTCCTACCACCTTAGGAAAAAAAGTCATTATTTTGAGGCTTAGAAGTCATTTCTGCAATTCCCATAGAAAATCAACGGCGTCTCTATTCAATTGTGTGGAGCGCATATCAGGTGGGTTTTCTCTGCCGGCTTAAGAGATACACGTGAAACTAAAGCCGATCCTGGGTGCCTAGGGTGCCTGTCATCCAATCCGCACTGAATTTCATTTCTAGCACATAGCCAAAAAATCGCCCCATTGACTTACATTGGAGTGCAGAAAAGGTCATTTTTTCTCGGTCCCTTTAAGAGGTAGGAGTTAAACAAGCTTAGGTCTGCGGTGCCCAGGGGGGACCCCATCCAGCCCGCACTGAGTTTCATTCCTACCACCTTAGGAAAAAAAGTCATTATTTTGAGGCTTAGAAGTCATTTCTGCAATTCCCATAGAAAATCAACGGCGTCTCTATTCAATTGTGTGGAGCGCATATCAGGTGGGTTTTCTCTGCCGGCTTAAGAGATACACGTGAAACTAAAGCCGATCCTGGGTGCCTAGGGTGCCTGTCATCCAATCCGCACTGAATTTCATTTCTAGCACATAGCCAAAAAATCGCCCCATTGACTTACATTGGAGTGCAGAAAAGGTCATTTTTTCTCGGTCCCTTTAAGAGGTAGGAGTTAAACAAGCTTAGGTCTGCGGTGCCCAGGGGGACCCCATCCAGCCCGCACTGAGTTTCATTCCTACCACCTTAGGAAAAAAAGTCATTATTTTGAGGCTTAGAAGTCATTTCTGCAATTCCCATAGAAAATCAACGGCGTCTCTATTCAATTGTGTGGAGCGCATATCAGGTGGGTTTTCTCTGCCGGCTTAAGAGATACACGTGAAACTAAAGCCGATCCTGGGTGCCTAGGGTGCCTGTCATCCAATCCGCACTGAATTTCATTTCTAGCACATAGCCAAAAAATCGCCCCATTGACTTACATTGGAGTGCAGAAAAGGTCATTTTTTCTCGGTCCCTTTAAGAGGTAGGAGTTAAACAAGCTTAGGTCTGCGGTGCCCAGGGGGGACCCCATCCAGCCCGCACTGAGTTTCATTCCTACCACCTTAGGAAAAAAAGTCATTATTTTGAGGCTTAGAAGTCATTTCTGCAATTCCCATAGAAAATCAACGGCGTCTCTATTCAATTGTGTGGAGCGCATATCAGGTGGGTTTTCTCTGCCGGCTTAAGAGATACACGTGAAACTAAAGCCGATCCTGGGTGCCTAGGGTGCCTGTCATCCAATCCGCACTGCATTTCATTTCTAGCACATAGCCAAAAAATCGCCCCATTGACTTACATTGGAGTGCAGAAAAGGTCATTTTTTCTCGGTCCCTTTAAGAGGTAGGAGTTAAACAAGCTTAGGTCTGCGGTGCCCAGGGGGGACCCCATCCAGCCCGCACTGAGTTTCATTCCTACCACCTTAGGAAAAAAAGTCATTATTTTGAGGCTTAGAAGTCATTTCTGCAATTCCCATAGAAAATCAACGGCGTCTCTATTCAATTGTGTGGAGCGCATATCAGGTGGGTTTTCTCTGCCGGCTTAAGAGATACACGTGAAACTAAAGCCGATCCTGGGTGCCTAGGGTGCCTGTCATCCAATCCGCACTGAATTTCATTTCTAGCACATAGCCAAAAAATCGCCCCATTGACTTACATTGGAGTGCAGAAAAGGTCATTTTTTCTCGGTCCCTTTAAGAGGTAGGAGTTAAACAAGCTTAGGTCTGCGGTGCCCAGGGGGGACCCCATCCAGCCCGCACTGAGTTTCATTCCTACCACCTTAGGAAAAAAGTCATTATTTTGAGGCTTAGAAGTCATTTCTGCAATACCCATAGAAAATCAACGGCGTCTCTATTCAATTGTGTGGAGCGCATATCAGGTGGGTTTTCTCTGCCGGCTTAAGAGATACACGTGAAACTAAAGCCGATCCTGGGTGCCTAGGGTGCCTGTCATCCAATCCGCACTGCATTTCATTTCTAGCACATAGCCAAAAAATCGCCCCATTGACTTACATTGGAGTGCAGAAAAGGTCATTTTTTCTCGGTCCCTTTAAGAGGTAGGAGTTAAACAAGCTTAGGTCTGCGGTGCCCAGGGGGGACCCCATCCAGCCCGCACTGAGTTTCATTCCTACCACCTTAGGAAAAAAAGTCATTATTTTGAGGCTTAGAAGTCATTTCTGCAATTCCCATAGAAAATCAACGGCGTCTCTATTCAATTGTGTGGAGCGCATATCAGGTGGGTTTTCTCTGCCGGCTTAAGAGATACACGTGAAACTAAAGCCGATCCTGGGTGCCTAGGGTGCCTGTCATCCAATCCGCACTGAATTTCATTTCTAGCACATAGCCAAAAAATCGCCCCATTGACTTACATTGGAGTGCAGAAAAGGTCATTTTTTCTCGGTCCCTTTAAGAGGTAGGAGTTAAACAAGCTTAGGTCTGCGGTGCCCAGGGGGAACCCCATCCAGCCCGCACTGAGTTTCATTCCTACCACCTTAGGAAAAAAAGTCATTATTTTGAGGCTTAGAAGTCATTTCTGCAATTCCCATAGAAAATCAACGGCGTCTCTATTCAATTGTGTGGAGCGCATATCAGGTGGGTTTTCTCTGCCGGCTTAAGAGATACACGTGAAACTAAAGCCGATCCTGGGTGCCTAGGGTGCCTGTCATCCAATCCGCACTGAATTTCATTTCTAGCACATAGCCAAAAAATCGCCCCATTGACTTACATTGGAGTGCAGAAAAGGTCATTTTTTCTCGGTCCCTTTAAGAGGTAGGAGTTAAACAAGCTTAGGTCTGCGGTGCCCCCAGGGGGACCCCATCCAGCCCGCACTGAGTTTCATTCCTACCACCTTAGGAAAAAAAGTCATTATTTTGAGGCTTAGAAGTCATTTCTGCAATTCCCATAGAAAATCAATGGCGTCTCTATTCAATTGTGTGGAGCGCATATCAGGTGGGTTTTCTCTGCCGGCTTAAGAGATACACGTGAAACTAAAGCCGATCCTGGGTGCCTAGGGTGCCTGTCATCCAATCCGCACTGCATTTCATTTCTAGCACATAGCCAAAAAATCGCCCATTGACTTACATTGGAGTGCAGAAAAGGTCATTTTTTCACGTCCCTTTAAGAGGTAGGAGTTAAACAAGCTTAGGTCTGCGGTGCCCAGGGGGGACCCCATCCAGCCCGCACTGATTTTCATTCCTACCACCTTAGGAAAAAAAGTCATTATTTTGAGGCTTAGAAGTCATTTCTGCAATTCCCATAGAAAATCAACGGCGTCTCTATTCAATTGTGTGGAGCGCATATCAGGTGGGTTTTCTCTGCCGGCTTAAGAGATACACATGAAACTAAAGCCGATCCTGGGTGCCTAGGGTGCCTGTCATCCAATCCGCACTGAATTTCATTTCTAGCACATAGCCAAAAAATCGCCCCATTGACTTACATTGGAGTGCAGAAAAGGTCATTTTTTCTCGGTCCCTTTAAGAGGTAGGAGTTAAACAAGCTTAGGTCTGCGGTGCCCAGGGGGGACCCCATCCAGCCCGCACTGAGTTTCATTCCTACCACCTTAGGAAAAAAAGTCATTATTTTGAGGCTTAGAAGTCATTTCTGCAATTCCCATAGAAAATCAACGGCGTCTCTATTCAATTGTGTGGAGCGCATATCAGGTGGGTTTTCTCTGCCGGCTTAAGAGATACACGTGAAACTAAAGCCGATCCTGGGTGCCTAGGGTGCCTGTCATCCAATCCGCACTGCAATTTCATTTCTAGCACATAGCCAAAAAATCGCCCCATTGACTTACATTGGAGTGCAGAAAAGGTCATTTTTTCTCGGTCCCTTTAAGAGGTAGGAGTTAAACAAGCTTAGGTCTGCGGTGCCCAGGGGGGACCCCATCCAGCCCGCACTGAGTTTCATTCCTACCACCTTAGGAAAAAAAGTCATTATTTTGAGGCTTAGAAGTCATTTCTGCAATTCCCATAGAAAATCAACGGCGTCTCTATTCAATTGTGTGGAGCGCATATCAGGTGGGTTTTCTCTGCCGGCTTAAGAGATACACGTGAAACTAAAGCCGATCCTGGGTGCCTAGGGTGCCTGTCATCCAATCCGCACTGCATTTCATTTCTAGCACATAGCCAAAAAATCGCCCCATTGACTTACATTGGAGTGCAGAAAAGGTCATTTTTTCTCGGTCCCTTTAAGAGGTAGGAGTTAAACAAGCTTAGGTCTGCGGTGCCCAGGGGGGACCCCATCCAGCCCGCACTGAGTTTCATTCCTACCACCTTAGGAAAAAAAGTCATTATTTTGAGGCTTAGAAGTCATTTCTGCAATTCCCATAGAAAATCAACGGCGTCTCTATTCAATTGTGTGGAGCGCATATCAGGTGGGTTTTCTCTGCCGGCTTAAGAGATACACGTGAAACTAAAGCTGATCCTGGGTGCCTAGGGTGCCTGTCATCCAATCCGCACTGAATTTCATTTCTAGCACATAGCCAAAAATCGCCCCATTGACTTACATTGGAGTGCAGAAAAGGTCATTTTTTCTCGGTCCCTTTAAGAGGTAGGAGTTAAACAAGCTTAGGTCTGCGGTGCCCAGGGGGGACCCCATCCAGCCCGCACTGAGTTTCATTCCTACCACCTTAGGAAAAAAAGTCATTATTTTGAGGCTTAGAAGTCATTTCTGCAATTCCCATAGAAAATCAACGGCGTCTCTATTCAATTGTGTGGAGCGCATATCAGGTGGGTTTTCTCTGCCGGCTTAAGAGATACACGTGAAACTAAAGCCGATCCTGGGTGCCTAGGGTGCCTGTCATCCAATCCGCACTGCATTTCATTTCATTTCTAGCACATAGCCAAAAAATCGCCCCATTGACTTACATTGGAGTGCAGAAAAGGTCATTTTTTCTCGGTCCCTTTAAGAGGTAGGAGTTAAACAAGCTTAGGTCTGCGGTGCCCAGGGGGGACCCCATCCAGCCCGCACTGAGTTTCATTCCTACCACCTTAGGAAAAAAAGTCATTATTTTGAGGCTTAGAAGTCATTTCTGCAATTCCCATAGAAAATCAACGGCGTCTCTATTCAATTGTGTGGAGCGCATATCAGGTGGGTTTTCTCTGCCGGCTTAAGAGATACACGTGAAACTAAAGCCGATCCTGGGTGCCTAGGGTGCCTGTCATCCAATCCGCACTGAATTTCATTTCTAGCACATAGCCAAAAAATCGCCCCATTGACTTACATTGGAGTGCAGAAAAGGTCATTTTTTCTCGGTCCCTTTAAGAGGTAGGAGTTAAACAAGCTTAGGTCTGCGGTGCCCAGGGGGGACCCCATCCAGCCCGCACTGAGTTTCATTCCTACCACCTTAGGAAAAAAAGTCATTATTTTGAGGCTTAGAAGTCATTTCTGCAATTCCCATAGAAAATCAACGGCGTCTCTATTCAATTGTGTGGAGCGCATATCAGGTGGGTTTTCTCTGCCGGCTTAAGAGATACACGTGAAACTAAAGCCGATCCTGGGTGCTTAGGGTGCCTGTCATCCAATCCGCACTGACATTTCATTTCTAGCACATAGCCAAAAAATCGCCCCATTGACTTACATTGGAGTGCAGAAAGGTCATTTTTTCTCGGTCCCTTTAAGAGGTAGGAGTTAAACAAGCTTAGGTCTGCGGTGCCCAGGGGGACCCCATCCAGCCCGCACTGAGTTTCATTCCTACCACCTTAGGAAAAAAGTCATTATTTTGAGGCTTAGAAGTCATTTCTGCAATTCCCATAGAAAATCAATGGCGTCTCTATTCAATTGTGTGGAGCGCATATCAGGTGGGTTTTCTCTGCCGGCTTAAGAGATACACGTGAAACTAAAGCCGATCCTGGGTGCCTAGGGTGCCTGTCATCCAATCCGCACTGAATTTTTTATTTCTAGCACATAGCCAAAAAATCGCCCCATTGACTTACATTGGAGTGCAGAAAAGGTCATTTTTTCTCGGTCCCTTTAAGAGGTAGGAGTTAAACAAGCTTAGGTCTGCGGTGCCCAGGGGGGACCCCATCCAGCCCGCACTGAGTTTCATTCCTATCACCTTAGGAAAAAAGTCATTATTTTGAGGCTTAGAAGTCATTTCTGCAATTCCCATAGAAAATCAACGGCGTCTCTATTCAATTGTGTGGAGCGCATATCAGGTGGGTTTTCTCTGCCGGCTTAAGAGATACACGTGAAACTAAAGCCGATCCTGGGTGCCTAGGGTGCTTGTCATCCAATCCGCACTGAATTTCATTTCTAGCACATAGCCAAAAAATCGCCCATTGACTTGCATTGGAGTGCAGAAAAGGTCATTTTTTCTCGGTCCCTTAAGAGGTAGGAGTTAAACAAGCTTAGGTCTGCGGTGCCCAGGGGGGACCCCATCCAGCCCGCACTGAGTTTCATTCCTACCACCTTAGGAAAAAAAGTCATTATTTTGAGGCTTAGAAGTCATTTCTGCAATTCCCATAGAAAATCAACGGCGTCTCTATTCAATTGTGTGGAGCGCATATCAGGTGGGTTTTCTCTGCCGGCTTAAGAGATACACGTGAAACTAAAGCCGATCCTGGGTGCCTAGGGTGCCTGTCATCCAATCCGCACTGAATTTCATTTCTAGCACATAGCCAAAAAATCGCCCCATTGACTTACATTGGAGTGCAGAAAAGGTCATTTTTTCTCGGTCCCTTTAAGAGGTAGGAGTTAAACAAGCTTAGGTCTGCGGTGCCCAGGGGGGACCCCATCCAGCCCGCACTGAGTTTCATTCCTACCACCTTAGGAAAAAAAGTCATTATTTTGAGGCTTAGAAGTCATTTCTGCAATTCCCATAGAAAATCAACGGCGTCTCTATTCAATTGTGTGGAGCGCATATCAGGTGGGTTTTCTCTGCCGGCTTAAGAGATACACGTGAAACTAAAGCCGATCCTGGGTGCCTAGGGTGCCTGTCATCCAATCCGCACTGCATTTCATTTCTAGCACATAGCCAAAAAATCGCCCCATTGACTTACATTGGAGTGCAGAAAAGGTCATTTTTTCTCGGTCCCTTTAAGAGGTAGGAGTTAAACAAGCTTAGGTCTGCGGTGCCCAGGGGGGACCCCATCCAGCCCGCACTGAGTTTCATTCCTACCACCTTAGGAAAAAAAGTCATTATTTTGAGGCTTAGAAGTCATTTCTGCAATTCCCATAGAAAATCAACGGCGTCTCTATTCAATTGTGTGGAGCGCATATCAGGTGGGTTTTCTCTGCCGGCTTAAGAGATACACGTGAAACTAAAGCCGATCCTGGGTGCCTAGGGTGCCTGTCATCCAATCCGCACTGCATTTCATTTCTAGCACATAGCCAAAAATCGCCCCATTGACTTACATTGGAGTGCAGAAAAGGTCATTTTTTCTCGGTCCCTTTAAGAGGTAGGAGTTAAACAAGCTTAGGTCTGCGGTGCCCAGGGGGGACCCCATCCAGCCCGCACTGAGTTTCATTCCTACCACCTTAGGAAAAAAAGTCATTATTTTGAGGCTTAGAAGTCATTTCTGCAATTCCCATAGAAAATCAACGGCGTCTCTTTCAATTGTGTGGAGCGCATATCAGGTGGGTTTTCTCTGCCGGCTTAAGAGATACACGTGAAACTAAAGCCGATCCTGGGTGCCTAGGGTGCCTGTCATCCAATCCGCACTGCATTTCATTTCTAGCACATAGCCAAAAAATCGCCCCATTGACTTACATTGGAGTGCAGAAAAGGTCATTTTTTCTCGGTCCCTTTAAGAGGTAGGAGTTAAACAAGCTTAGGTCTGCGGTGCCCAGGGGGCCCCATCCAGCCCGCACTGAGTTTCATTCCTACCACCTTAGGAAAAAAAGTCATTATTTTGAGGCTTAGAAGTCATTTCTGCAATTCCCATAGAAAATCAACGGCGTCTCTATTCAATTGTGTGGAGCGCATATCAGGTGGGTTTTCTCTGCCGGCTTAAGAGATACACGTGAAACTAAAGCCGATCCTGGGTGCCTAGGGTGCCTGTCATCCAATCCGCACTGCATTTCATTTCTAGCACATAGCCAAAAAATCGCCCCATTGACTTACATTGGAGTGCAGAAAAGGTCATTTTTTCTCGGTCCCTTTAAGAGGTAGGAGTTAAACAAGCTTAGGTCTGCGGTGCCCAGGGGGGACCCCATCCAGCCCGCACTGAGTTTCATTCCTACCACCTTAGGAAAAAAAGTCATTATTTTGAGGCTTAGAAGTCATTTCTGCAATTCCCATAGAAAATCAACGGCGTCTCTATTCAATTGTGTGGAGCGCATATCAGGTGGGTTTTCTCTGGCGGCTTAAGAGATACACGTGAAACTAAAGCCGATCCTGGGTGCCTAGGGTGCCTGTCATCCAATCCGCACTGCATTTCATTTCTAGCACATAGCCAAAAAATCGCCCCCATTGACTTACATTGGAGTGCAGAAAAGGTCATTTTTTCTCGGTCCCTTTAAGAGGTAGGAGTTAAACAAGCTTAGGTCTGCGGTGCCCAGGGGGGACCCCATCCAGCCCGCACTGAGTTTCATTCCTACCACCTTAGGAAAAAAAGTCATTATTTTGAGGCTTAGAAGTCATTTCTGCAATTCCCATAGAAAATCAACGGCGTCTCTATTCAATTGTGTGGAGCGCATATCAGGTGGGTTTTCTCTGCCGGCTTAAGAGATACACGTGAAACTAAAGCCGATCCTGGGTGCCTAGGGTGCCTGTCATCCATCCGCACTGAATTTCATTTCTAGCACATAGCCAAAAATCGCCCCATTGACTTACATTGGAGTGCAGAAAAGGTCATTTTTTCTCGGTCCCTTTAAGAGGTAGGAGTTAAACAAGCTTAGGTCTGCGGTGCCCAGGGGGGACCCCATCCAGCCCGCACTGAGTTTCATTCCTACCACCTTAGGAAAAAAAGTCATTATTTTGAGGCTTAGAAGTCATTTCTGCAATTCCCATAGAAAATCAACGGCGTCTCTATTCAATTGTGTGGAGCGCATATCAGGTGGGTTTTCTCTGCCGGCTTAAGAGATACACGTGAAACTAAAGCCGATCCTGGGTGCCTAGGGTGCCTGTCATCCAATCCGCACTGCATTTCATTTCTAGCACATAGCCAAAAAATCGCCCCATTGACTTACATTGGAGTGCAGAAAAGGTCATTTTTTCTCGGTCCCTTTAAGAGGTAGGAGTTAAACAAGCTTAGGTCTGCGGTGCCCAGGGGGGACCCCATCCAGCCCGCACTGAGTTTCATTCCTACCACCTTAGGAAAAAAAGTCATTATTTTGAGGCTTAGAAGTCATTTCTGCAATTCCCATAGAAAATCAACGGCGTCTCTATTCAATTGTGTGGAGCGCATATCAGGTGGATTTTCTCTGCCGGCTTAAGAGATACACGTGAAACTAAAGCCGATCCTGGGTGCCTAGGGTGCCTGTCATCCAATCCGCACTGAATTTCATTTCTACTAGCACATAGCAAAAAATCGCCCCATTGACTTACATTGGAGTGCAGAAAAGGTCATTTTTTCTCGGTCCCTTTAAGAGGTAGGAGTTAAACAAGCTTAGGTCTGCGGTGCCCAGGGGGACCCCATCCAGCCCGCACTGAGTTTCATTCCTACCACCTTAGGAAAAAAAGTCATTATTTTGAGGCTTAGAAGTCATTTCTGCAATTCCCATAGAAAATCAACGGCGTCTCTATTCAATTGTGTGGAGCGCATATCAGGTGGGTTTTCTCTGCCGGCTTAAGAGATACACGTGAAACTAAAGCCGATCCTGGGTGCCTAGGGTGCCTGTCATCCAATCCGCACTGAATTTCATTTCTACCATGGCATAGCCAAAAAATCGCCCCATTGACTTACATTGGAGTGCAGAAAAGGTCATTTTTTCTCGGTCCCTTTAAGAGGTAGGAGTTAAACAAGCTTAGGTCTGCGGTGCCCAGGGGGGACCCCATCCAGCCCGCACTGAGTTTCATTCCTACCACCTTAGGAAAAAAAGTCATTATTTTGAGGCTTAGAAGTCATTTCTGCAATTCCCATAGAAAATCAACGGCGTCTCTATTCAATTGTGTGGAGCGCATATCAGGTGGGTTTTCTCTGCCGGCTTAAGAGATACACGTGAAACTAAAGCCGATCCTGGGTGCCTAGGGTGCCTGTCATCCAATCCGCACTGCATTTCATTTCTAGCACATAGCCAAAAAATCGCCCCATTGACTTACATTGGAGTGCAGAAAAGGTCATTTTTTCTCGGTCCCTTTAAGAGGTAGGAGTTAAACAAGCTTAGGTCTGCGGTGCCCAGGGGGGACCCCATCCAGCCCGCACTGAGTTTCATTCCCTACCACCTTAGGAAAAAAAGTCATTATTTTGAGGCTTAGAAGTCATTTCTGCAATTCCCATAGAAAATCAACGGCGTCTCTATTCAATTGTGTGGAGCGCATATCAGGTGGGTTTTCTCTGCCGCATAAGAGATACACGTGAAACTAAAGCCGATCCTGGGTGCCTAGGGTGCCTGTCATCCAATCCGCACTGAATTTCATTTCTAGCACATAGCCAAAAAATCGCCCCATTGACTTACATTGGAGTGCAGAAAAGGTCATTTTTTCTCGGTCCCTTTAAGAGGTAGGAGTTAAACAAGCTTAGGTCTGCGGTGCCCAGGGGGACCCCATCCAGCCCGCACTGAGTTTCATTCCTACCACCTTAGGAAAAAAAGTCATTATTTTGAGGCTTAGAAGTCATTTCTGCAATTCCCATAGAAAATCAACGGCGTCTCTATTCAATTGTGTGGAGCGCATATCAGGTGGGTTTTCTCTGCCGGCTTAAGAGATACACGTGAAACTAAAGCCGATCCTGGGTGCCTAGGGTGCCTGTCATCCAATCCGCACTGAATTTCATTTCTAGCACATAGCCAAAAAATCGCCCCATTGACTTACATTGGAGTGCAGAAAAGGTCATTTTTTCTCGGTCCCTTTAAGAGGTAGGAGTTAAACAAGCTTAGGTCTGCGGTGCCCAGGGGGGACCCCATCCAGCCCGCACTGAGTTTCATTCCTACCACCTTAGGAAAAAAAGTCATTATTTTGAGGCTTAGAAGTCATTTCTGCAATTCCCATAGAAAATCAACGGCGTCTCTATTCAATTGTGTGGAGCGCATATCAGGTGGGTTTTCTCTGCCGGCTTAAGAGATACACGTGAAACTAAAGCCGATCCTGGGTGCCTAGGGTGCCTGTCATCCAATCCGCACTGCATTTCATTTCTAGCACATAGCCAAAAAATCGCCCCATTGACTTACATTGGAGTGCAGAAAAGGTCATTTTTTTCTCGGTCCCTTTAAGAGGTAGGAGTTAAACAAGCTTAGGTCTGCGGTGCCCAGGGGGACCCCATCCAGCCCGCACTGAGTTTCATTCCTACCACCTTAGGAAAAAAAGTCATTATTTTGAGGCTTAGAAGTCATTTCTGCAATTCCCATAGAAAATCAACGGCGTCTCTATTCAATTGTGTGGAGCGCATATCAGGTGGGTTTTCTCTGCCGGCTTAAGAGATACACGTGAAACTAAAGCCGATCCTGGGTGCCTAGGGTGCCTGTCATCCAATCCGCACTGAATTTCATTTCTAGCACATAGCCAAAAAATCGCCCCATTGACTTACATTGGAGTGCAGAAAAGGTCATTTTTTCTCGGTCCCTTTAAGAGGTAGGAGTTAAACAAGCTTAGGTCTGCGGTGCCCAGGGGGGACCCCATCCAGCCCACTGAGTTTCATTCCTACCACCTTAGGAAAAAAAGTCATTATTTTGAGGCTTAGAAGTCATTTCTGCAATTCCCATAGAAAATCAACGGCGTCTCTATTCAATTGTGTGGAGCGCATATCAGGTGGGTTTTCTCTGCCGGCTTAAGAGATACACGTGAAACTAAAGCCGATCCTGGGTGCCTAGGGTGCCTGTCATCCAATCCGCACTGAATTTCATTTCTAGCACATAGCCAAAAAATCGCCCCATTGACTTACATTGGAGTGCAGAAAAGGTCATTTTTTCTCGGTCCCTTTAAGAGGTAGGAGTTAAACAAGCTTAGGTCTGCGGTGCCCAGGGGGACCCCATCCAGCCCGCACTGAGTTTCATTCCTACCACCTTAGGAAAAAAAGTCATTATTTTGAGGCTTAGAAGTCATTTCTGCAATTCCCATAGAAAATCAACGGCGTCTCTATTCAATTGTGTGGAGCGCATATCAGGTGGGTTTTCTCTGCCGGCTTAAGAGATACACGTGAAACTAAAGCCGATCCTGGGTGCCTAGGGTGCCTGTCATCCAATCCGCACTGAATTTCATTTCTAGCACATAGCCAAAAAATCGCCCCATTGACTTACATTGGAGTGCAGAAAAGGTCATTTTTTCTCGGTCCCTTTAAGAGGTAGGAGTTAAACAAGCTTAGGTCTGCGGTGCCCAGGGGGGACCCCATCCAGCCCGCACTGAGTTTCATTCCTACCACCTTAGGAAAAAAAGTCATTATTTGAGGCTTAGAAGTCATTTCTGCAATTCCCATAGAAAATCAACGGCGTCTCTATTCAATTGTGTGGAGCGCATATCAGGTGGGTTTTCTCTGCCGGCTTAAGAGATACACGTGAAACTAAAGCCGATCCTGGGTGCCTAGGGTGCCTGTCATCCAATCCGCACTGAATTTCATTTCTAGCACATAGCCAAAAAATCGCCCCATTGACTTACATTGGAGTGCAGAAAAGGTCATTTTTTCTCGGTCCCTTTAAGAGGTAGGAGTTAAACAAGCTTAGGTCTGCGGTGCCCAGGGGGACCCCATCCAGCCCGCACTGAGTTTCATTCCTACCACCTTAGGAAAAAAAGTCATTATTTTGAGGCTTAGAAGTCATTTCTGCAATTCCCATAGAAAATCAACGGCGTCTCTATTCAATTGTGTGGAGCGCATATCAGGTGGTTTTCTCTGCCGGCTTAAGAGATACACGTGAAACTAAAGCCGATCCTGGGTGCCTAGGGTGCCTGTCATCCAATCCGCACTGAATTTCATTTCTAGCACATAGCCAAAAATCGCCCCATTGACTTACATTGGAGTGCAGAAAAGGTCATTTTTTCTCGGTCCCTTTAAGAGGTAGGAGTTAAACAAGCTTAGGTCTGCGGTGCCCAGGGGGGACCCCATCCAGCCCGCACTGAGTTTCATTCCTACCACCTTAGGAAAAAAAGTCATTATTTTGAGGCTTAGAAGTCATTTCTGCAATTCCCATAGAAAATCAACGGCGTCTCTATTCAATTGTGTGGAGCGCATATCAGGTGGGTTTTCTCTGCCGGCTTAAGAGATACACGTGAAACTAAAGCCGATCCTGGGTGCCTAGGGTGCCTGTCATCCAATCCGCACTGCATTTCATTTCTAGCACATAGCCAAAAAATCGCCCCATTGACTTACATTGGAGTGCAGAAAAGGTCATTTTTTCTCGGTCCCTTTAAGAGGTAGGAGTTAAACAAGCTTAGGTCTGCGGTGCCCAGGGGGACCCCATCCAGCCCGCACTGAGTTTCATTCCTACCACCTAGGAAAAAAAGTCATTATTTTGAGGCTTAGAAGTCATTTCTGCAATTCCCATAGAAAATCAACGGCGTCTCTATTCAATTGTGTGGAGCGCATATCAGGTGGTTTTCTCTGCCGGCTTAAGAGATACACGTGAAACTAAAGCCGATCCTGGGTGCCTAGGGTGCCTGTCATCCAATCCGCACTGCATTTCATTTCTAGCACATAGCCAAAAAATCGCCCCATTGACTTACATTGGAGTGCAGAAAAGTTCATTTTTTCTCGGTCCCTTTAAGAGGTAGGAGTT